>NC_056731.1:157304736-157367236 GCF_019279795.1 Protopterus annectens
TTAATGATTCGCAATGCTTCATCAAAGTCTTTATCATTAAATGTCAAACTAGTTACCTATATTTCTTGTCCCTTGATCATGTTTTCTTTAATTAATTTCGAGTAACTGATGCTCACATGATGTTAGGTATCACTGAAATTCAGTTGATTGTAAATACCAATCCATAACTTACTTTATTCCGCTAAAAATTGTAAGCTAATGTCTTTTTCCCACTGAATCAACCATTAATTGGAATAATTGGTTGCAGCTGCTACCCTTATACCTACTCCACTAATTAGCCAAATACAACTTGCTGTTAATGGAAGTGCATTCTAATGTAAATCAAATCAAACAATTTCCAGGTGGTATCAATAGAATGTTTTCATACTGCATGCCACTCAACAAATGCCTAACTATGTCAAGATCTTCATTTTGTGGTAGTAGTGTGTATAAATGTTTAATATTGAGCATTTCTGCAGTGTATCAACTATTGTTAGGAAGTCTTGCTACCTAGCCCTACCAATTATTGAAGATATATCCCCCAGGTCAAAAGAAGCCATTGTCTGTCTTTACTCCTCCCTTGTTAGAGCTGTACTTGAATATAATGCTCCACTTTCCATGTACCTCTTCACACATATCAGTCATCTAGAATGATCCTCATGTTTCTTACAAATAAAAAAGTCATATCTCTTTACATTGTCTTTTATAGAGTTGTGTGTGTGGTGAACTTTGCCTGGCCTATGAGGTAGAAAATTACACTGCCCTAACTGAGCTCTTAAATGTTCATAAAATTACCACAAATACCTTCACTAAGGATCTGAATCTACATCAGTTCATGAAAACTTTTGGCGGGATCAGTATCTTTCCTACAGACTCTTACATATGGCATAGGATTTGTCTTCTACATATCACACAACTCCAGTTCCCTAACTCTACAAAAATAATCTCTAGAGGTGCATGAGGATCCAGAAATTTACCTCTGGTCTCCCTTTATCCCTTACATGGGGCACAGAGGAAATAATGGAATTATAATGACTAGGCTGCCAATTGTCCTTCAAACTGATTGCTTAGTATCTACCTTTGAACTACTGAACCCATAATTGTGGGATGATGAAAGATCCCTTCTGTAATAGTTAACTCCAATGAATTGCAGGCCTGATGTTTTAAATTATAGATAACTTAACTCCACAGATCTCAGCATCATATGTCCAGAATCATGGAAAGAGTCGAAAATAATCAGGGACAAACAGAAGCATAGCTGGCTCAACAAGTACCTTGTGTCAGTACCATGAACTAGCACCCCACACCATCAGCTCTTCAAGTGAAGAGAAAATAAAAAAGGACTTCTGTAGAATGCCATTTGGCTGACTTAGTGTAGACAGTACCCTATCCACCCCCTCTGCTCTTCAATTCAAGGGAAAAAAAGTCCACTCCTTCTAATAGCACACCAAATACATGGCATGCCCCCTTCTCCATTCTACCCCAGCCAAAAAAAAAATCCTTTCAACTGTAGTAAACTAAGGTTGCTACACTTTGTCTACACGAAACTCTAGCTCATGTTTTAGATAAAGAAAAGGAAACATGTATTTTCTCTCTTAAACTGTGGCAAACTGCTTGCTACAATGTAGTAAGCAGTTGCTACAGTTTAGACCACAGAGAGAGAGCTACAACACTCAGGTTTGACTGCAAATGCAATACTGGCTTTTTAAAGCTGTTGTGCATTAGTGTTCAGGATCATTTTACTGCACCCTCCAACAATTTCTGTGCAGGACAGTTGCCCCCTTCACTGTATCCTAGCTATGCTACTGAGGGCAAAAGTCCCAATTCAGTGACAGATTTTAAATATTAGTAGTTCTGCTTTTAAAGGCTGATAGAATAAGAAGACTTGATGTAGCATTATTTTTCCTATCAATGAATGACATCAGTAGCTTCAATAATTTTTACTATTTGCAGACTCTAGCCCACCACTTCTTTCTCATTCTTTTAAAAATAATCCAATTTGAGCACCTTACTAAACAAAACAAAATTCAGAGTCAAAATGATGGATGCCCCAAAGGGATAGCTGAGAGGTATTCTAGCAGAGAGATTCACAAATATGCATTTTTATGTATGTAATTAGTATATGCTGAGTTGCAATGGAGTTTTAGACTAAAAAACTGATTTAATCTGTTGTTATACAATGCTTTTTGGTTGCTGCATGACAGAAAAGGTGAGATAGATGAGAAAGAAGTATCTGGATATGTAGCTGGTCTTCTTTCTGTAAAGCACTATAGACAGCTAGGGGGCAGGAGAAGAGACATCCACTTGCTACAGCCACACTGTCTGGCTTTATCCTATGATATTGTATTGCCCTTCTGGTCCCTTTGTTATTTAGCCCCTCCATTCAGTAATCAGGAATATGCTGGGCATCCCATGCCTGGCTCTTATTTGCATTGTACTGCACTGGTTTCAGGAATGCAAATGAATGTTAGGCACCTATTCTGATCTGTACTATGGCAAACCTTCACAAATTCCATCCATTGCCGTCCATGTCATACCACACAGAGTATGCAAAAAGGTGCAATCTGTATTTCCTCTGTTAAGTTCCAGAAAATTATGCACCTATCACAGAAAACTATAGCAACATCCATTATTACACACTAGCCTGCATTGGGCCATTACCTGGGATTTTCAAACAGTTTTTCAGAGTGCGTGCAGATAGTTGTTAGTTAAACAATGGTAACGTTCCAATTTCATAAGTACAATAAAGCATTTAAAACATAATTCATTGCATGGTTACAAAGTACATTTGCAGTGCCTTTAGAATTAATTTAATACATCTAGCCACTTGTGTTATGTATCACCCTACTCTTCTAATTGTCCAAGTGCATAAATGCACATTCTGATTTGATATTTTATTTGTAGCTCTTGTGGCTAAGGCCTGCACTGAGTAGCTTTGTATGTTTATATATGTTTAAACTAGGTTGCCTATATCATTGCAAACTATTCCTAACCCCTGAGACTAGAACAACAATAGCCAGAACTCATCTCTTATCAACACTACTTTATGCCTGTCCAGTTCTCACCAATATTAACAAAACCAACCTGAACAAACTCTCTACATGCTAAAATAAAATAGCTAGGTTTGCTGCCAATAATAGATCACATTCCCACCATTGTCTATCCTCTACTAAACTGCACTGGTTAGAATTTCCAAACCTCCTACACTACCACCAACTGATCATAGCCCATCAAATTCTCTTCCATCCGGAGAAGTGCCCTGCCCTTGCCAACATGCTAAACTTTCACAACCCTAAAAGGGAGCTATGTTCATGTATCAGAAACCTAATTTAAGTTAATCCATGCAATAACAGTTCTGGGGAGGCTTTATTCTCCCATGATGTCGCCAAAGCATGAAACACCCTCCCACCTGAATTCAGGCTACAAAGTCACACAGGCACCTTCAAAGGCCTTCTTAAATTACACCTCAATACTAACCCTCTCTGCAACTGCAAAGACCCCCCTTGAAAACCCACTTTTCCATATGTAAGTGACCCGTTGAAGCCTTTAATGCATACACTATACTCTCACCCGAAATGTACTTTTTGTATATATTGTAAATAATGGTACTACTCCTGAGTATCTTATTGTTCGACGTAATTGTTTTTTGTACTTCATTGTTTCTCTTATCTTGTATGCCAGTTTTATTGTTATCTAAAGCATGTATGTACGCTGTTATTTCTTTGGAGCTTTTCTCCCCAGGACTCCACTGAAAAAGGACACATGATGTCCAGTTGGACTTATCCTGGTAAAATAAATGTTAAATTAATTAATTAATTAATTAATTAATTAATTAATTAATTAATTAATTAATAATACATCCTGGCATCTACTGTAAACAGTAATATTAGAATACACGTGCAGGGTTGTACAAGACAGCTGGCTTGGGAGGAAGGCTGTATTAAAAATAGCTCAGCAGTAGAAAATTTGAGCTAAAGGAACAATAAAGTACTATCCAAGCAAGCAAAAAAGCTGAGATTAATGAAACATGACAGGACTTTTTTTTTTTTTTTTTTTTTTATTAATAAAGGTGCTTCAGAAGTTGTTTAAAAAAAACAATAAAAAAAATCAATTGTGGTCATGTTTCATGGACACAACACTATGTATGACATTAAACTACTCTGAAATGTGCAATTCTGGCAAACATTACACAAAATAAACAATCAGTAAAATATGGTATACAAGGCACAAAACTTAAATATATTGTAATGCAATTAAATGAACTTGATAGATTAACCTTTACTGAATTATCAATAATCTATTAAGCCTCAGTATTACACTCCAGTGTGTTTTCCTTTTCTCCACTGTACTGTGAACATGCAATTGGCATATATAAGATAGGGATGTGGGGTTTGGTACCTTAGAAAACTTTTTTATTGTGTGTTTTCATACTTTTTGAGGTATGTTTTTTGATGTTCAAAGATGAATAAAGCACAACAAGCTGGTGAATAAGTCAATGGAACATAGCAAAACATTTTCTGTTGTTTTATGTATGCATGTATGTGTTTATGTATATATGTATTTATTTAATTATTTTACTGGTGTGGAGCACTGATCAAATCTGACCATATGCACGCTCAGTCCTGGTTACACACATAGTAACAACAGTAAAGTAACATCAACAGTGCAAATAAATTATACATTATAGTGACAAGACATAACATAACATAACACAAAACAGATGCAAAACATGCACATGTATTTACAAGAACATTTAAAAAGAAGTAGGATCAGGAGTATGTAGTACATGATTCAGGCATTATAGGGAAGATAAAGAAATGATATAGTACATACAAGTATAGAGAGAAATTTAGCAGTGAGAAGAGTAGAAATTGTAGGATACTAAGAGCTACAATAGAAGATCTAATAATAGGAGAACTGGGTATAGATATATAGTAGGGAATGAATAGGAAAGGTGAGGAAGCAGTGGGTATAAGTATATATAGGTTAGAGAGGTGTGGAGCTCAAGCAGACAATGTTTTTTGGGATGAATGTAACAGTGCAGCTGTGGGAGTTAGGTAACAAGGCCTGTGTTCTGACATACAATAGTGCAGTCATGGGAGTTAGGTGACAAGGCCTGTGTTCTGACACTCAGGAGTACAGCCATGGGAGTTAGTTGGCATGGCCTGTGTTCTGACACACAATAGTGCAGCCATGGGAGTTAGGTGACATGGCCTGTGTTCTGACACACAATATGCAGCCATGGGAGTTAGGTGACATAACCTGGGTTCTGCCACATGATACTGCAGCCATAAGAGTTAGGTGACATGACCAGTTTTCTAACACACAATAGTGCAGCCATGGGAGTAGGTGACCTGGCCTATGTTCTGATACACACTAGTGCAACTATGGGAGTTAATGATGTGGCCTGTGCTCTGACCCTCAATAGTGCAGCCAAAACTACATTCGGTGAACATTACAACAATTTTTTTTTGCAGGGACAAGTCCTTCTGTCACCCCTCCATCCTGTGAGGGAACAACTCCTAAATCCTCGAGAACTTATATATACTAACTCCAAGTTCACACAACAATGGAGAAAAAGGCGAACTCCACTGTTGGTGAAAGTAGTTTCAGCAAATAGTACTCATTCTTTTTTCATTCACTGAAACTCCCTTGCATCAAACTGACATGCTCCTGTTCTGACATGTGCATTTGCATTGCTCATTTAGGGATTGTTTGAACTAATATTTAAACTATTGGTAGTCTCTGATTTCAATAGTTCCAGAAGCTTAGTTTTCTTGAGCTGAGCATCTTTGTTTACTGGAGAACAGAGTTAAAAACTAACTGTAACAAGGTATATGATGTACTGTAGTGACACATTTAGCAGTTCTATAATTTAGTAGGGAAATCTCTTCTCAAAATTTCAGCAATGTATTACTGACTGTAACATCTTCAAGATTCATGTAGTACTTATAATAGACTCCTTATGAAAAGGGCGGTATGCAAAATCCTAAATGTGATAATGTCAAGACTAACAGACAAAAAGTGGGCAATGACATGATTAATAATATAGATCTATAAATATATGCTATATACATACTTGCAGTTACTAAGGGGAATGCATCTATAAATAGACAAATGTGAACACATACACACACATACACACACACACACACACACACACACACACACACACACACACACACACGATATTATATACTGATAGAGAGATGCACACACAAACATGAACATGTAGAGACAACTGATCTTTATATATTATACTGTGCCTGTTCCTTAAAGACCAAGGACCCAGACACTAAAGAACTATATGACAAAAAGAACTTGTTTGAAAAAGATAACTGTTATCATTTTTATGGATTATAAAATGCAACGTCATCATGGCACATTAACAGTCTAGCTTTGCTTTGTAGAAAACATGAGTGACTCAGTCTGTTGAGATACTAACAATTACCCTAGTGTGCGTGTGTGCGTGTATGTGTATGTGTGTGTGTGTGTGTGTGTGTGTGTGTGTGTGTGTGTGTGTGTGTGTGTGTGTGTGTGTGTGTGTGTGTGTTTTATCTATTTACAGCAGTGTACAAAGTATTTTCATTTGCACTTTGCAGATGCAGTGTGCTTAGCAGGTTCATTGAGGTACATTGTGGTAGAAAAGCACAGCTATGTACTTAAAATGCTATGTCTATACAGTTAGCTATAAGAGGAGGTATTAAAATTAATGGTTGCATTAATGGAACAATATGAAAAGAACAGGACAGACACTGTGATAAGAGTGGGTAATGCTTGTGTCAAGCTACCTTTGAAGTATTTCCTTCCCACTTTGCATATGCAGTGCGGTACATTAGGGGACACTGTGGTAGAAAGTAATAGCTAGGCACTTGTAAAGATATATTTGTACAGTTAAATGTAAGAACAAAGGTTAAACTACTTGATTCATGAAGAGAGCAGCATGAAAGGAACAGGACAGTCTGTTCAAGAAGACTGGGACAGAAATGGGTGATTTACTCAGCAGCTGGGACAGTGACTTAATTCAGGGAGTTCTGTGGGGGATAAAAATGGAGGGTTCTGGAGGATAATTGGGAAGTTTAAGAGGAAGAATTTTGGACATCAAGACTATAGTAGACTGACTGGGTAACAAGCAAGAAATGTGATTTCATAGGTAACATGAAGCCAGGAAGGTGGATATTGTGCGAAGAGGAAGACAGAGTAAAGCAGATAGCAACAGAACATGGAGAGAAGTAGACAGAGGGGTACAGAAAGTGCTGCAGAACAGAAAAAAGTGGCAATGCAGCCATGAAAGAGAGGTCAAGAAAAAAAGAAAGTCAATACAGCAGTAGAGGTGAAGACAGCAGTGACAGTACTAAGGGGATAAGCAGCCACAGGAGGTTAAATAGGAACTGACACTTTTAAGAGGAAAAGGAAGTGGGCAGCAAGGGCACTTAGTAAGCATGAAGGAACAGAGAGTTAAAGGATATAACAATGGAGGAGGATTGCAGGATGTATGGAGTGGAGATCAGATACATCACAGGAAGATAGACAACAAACAGAAAGAGTGAGGCTAGCTGCAGGTAGTGGAAATATTGTGGAAATGGTTGCAGTTAAGAGGGGTAGGAATATGCAATAGTAAGTAAAATAGACATGGGTCAGTATGGAGAGATGGAAGAGGTTTTTGATGGCCAAACACTCACTCTTCAAGGAGATTAAGTATTTCAGCAAAGGAAACCCTTGTGATCAGATTATAATGAAACCTGCTTTAGACAAAGAGGAGAAAAACAGTGGTCATAAATTTGGACATGGTCTAGTGCATGCAGGCATCATTGAACTGTCAGAACACACAGCTGAAGTAGTTTAAGGCCAGGTAGGTGGCAGATAGATTCCAGGGTAGGGAACTGGAGATGGCATTCTCAGAAGTGTTCCTTCTGCCATTAGCCATCATTCTGAGAGCGATGGCTTAACAGAAAGACTACCATTATACTACTGACAGCTTTCACCTTAGCCACAAAGAAACAGCAATGCTTAGAGCTGTTTCTGAAAAACATATGTCAGTGACTGTACCTTTAAAATTAGGTGGATGGAGATTAAGTATTGCAGATGTAGTAGAGGGGGAAGATACTTAGAGCATAGAAGTAAGGTAAACTTGATATAGACAATATCAGAACAGCAACGAAGACTAACAGAGATCATTGCATGAGTAGCATTACTATGTAATACAAGGGATCTGTGTAGTACAATGGAGGAACTGCATGCTATGATACAGGAGAGGAGGGTGGGCATAGATTACATCACAGAAAACATGAAAAAATGGCAAGAGTGGGTAGGATAAGGGGTGGAGTTTTTCAATATTATGGGTTGGCTTAATGGTTAAGTTGGTTATCTTACAAATACAAGGTACAAGTTTTGATTCTCAGCTTTAATCACTTTCTGATTTAAAGCTGCAGAGAACACACCAGCACTGAGACATGGTTTAAAACTGCAGACAGCACACTGACAGTGCAAGGTTATAATGTATTCTACAAATTTAGACCAGTTACTACACAGACAGGGACTAAAGGTGGAGGTGTCTCGATTTACTTCAAAAATAAATATACCTCAAATCTGGTCAAACAGGACAATGCACATGAGCTACCCCATGTTCAAATTACTATAGGCAAATCCAATATCACTTCCTTGCAAGTTATAGGTCTCTCTCTCTATGACCCAGAAAACCCATACTATGTATTTAACCATATTGGAAACACTCACCATCCAACCCAGTGCCATATTCATGGATGACTTTAATTACCCCCCTATTAACTGGGAATCCTACATGACACCAAATGTATAGGCACAGAGATTCCTGGATTTTGCAAACACAAACTGCCTGGACTAGATTGACAATACACCAACCAGGCTTAACCATACTACATAAACTAAACAATCTCAGAGGACAAGTAAAGTCTACCAAAGCCAAATTTGAGGTAAATTTGGCCTCCAAGGCCACAGATGACCATAAGGCATTCTTTAGTTATGTCCGCAACCTCAAAGGCAATACACAGTTGTGTGAAGAGCTCATTGTAAATGGAGCCAGAAGATATAGCATACCTACTGGCCAACAAATTCAGCTCCAATTGTACACCGCTCTCCCCTTCAACCTTCCTCAGGAAATGCCATCAAATATAACTCCCCCTGCTATCACTAGGGAACAAGTCCTTAATGGTCTATCTAAGGCCAAGAACACTGCATCAATGGGCCCAGACAATATCTCAGAATGCCTTTTAAATAGCATGAAACATGACCTATCAGGCCATCTGGAATTGCTATTTAATGCTAGCCTCCAAACAGGCTTTGTGCCTCATTAATGGAGAATAGCAACAGTCATCCTTCTGCGCAAAGGTGGGCCATCTACATACCCTGCAAACTACAGACCCATAAGTCTCACTAGTCTTATATGCAAAGCCATGGAAAGAAGTATCATGGAAATGATCAATAATGATATAGTAAACTTCCAGACATTGGAACCAACCCAGTTTGGTTTCATCAAGGGAAGGTCATGCTTACTTAACCTGGGGACTTCTTTGAGAAGGTCACCAAAGGAATGGATGAGGGCAAAATGATTCACACTGCCTACCTTGACTTGGTCAAGGCATTTGACAAAATACCCCATTTGAGGATTGTTGACAAACTCAAGAGGCTAGGTACAAACCTGTATGTCACCCCATGGATAGTCAACTGGCTCACAGACAGGACCCAAGAAGTTAAAACTGGGAAGTCCACCTCTACAAAAAAGCCAATCACAAGTGATATCCCTCAGGGATCAGTCCTTAGACCACTCCTTTTTGGCCTTTACTTCTCTAAAGTCAAGGTTGATGTTAATTGTCTCTGGCTGACCAAATTTGCACATGATTGAAAATTAGGAGCTGTCATTGAATCCCACGCCAACAGAAATGCTCTCCAGGAAGGGCTGACATAGACAAACAACTGGCATCAGAGCCATGGATTAAAACTAAATGCCAAGAAATGCATAATAGTATTATTCGGGAGGTCATCCACCCCCAGAAACTATCATATGGACAGCATACCCCTTTGAGTTGACCCAATAGTCAGGGACTTGGGGACGCACATAAACAGTAATCTAGCCTTTGACCATCATGTGTCTGCAGTAGTGAGGAAATCCTTCTATTTTGTACAACTTATAAACAAAGGTATGGCACCTAGGTACAAGGAAATCATTGGTCCACTGTATTCAGCATTCATCAGACCGGGTCTATATTATATTTTCGAAAGTTTCAAACATTGAACACCATATGAGCGATGTTTGAAATTTCAAAAATTTAATAAAAAAAATTTAAAAACTATACTTACCTAAATGCTGTAGACAAGGAGGAAAGCACCCCAGCACCCCCAATGTGGGGGGACTGCACCCCCCACACCCCCGCTACTTAAATATTCCTACTTCGAGATCGCACTGCATTGAAGTAAAGGGAAAATATTCTCTATGGCGATTTCCATGTTACACATGCGACGTTTCAACCAATTGGGTTCTCTCAATATGTGTTCACCATTTACAATTTTTGATCACGCAATAGGAACCCCATCTGACCTATCACTGAGTACAATGTCCCCTTTGGTATGTACCTAACCAGGCAAATGCAACAAATGAAACATCCACAGGGGTTCCTCACTAAAAGAATACAATGAGAAAGTAAAATGTCCTATGCAGATCACCTCAAGGTCTATCCTTGTATCTTGTCTCCTGCAGGCTGTTGAGGGGTGATCTATGCCTGGCATACATGGTATTGTCAGACCCCATTCTGATTGACCTCCTGCATATGAGCAAAACAAACAGCACCAAAATTACCTATTCTAAAGACTTAAACTTTACCTGTAATATAAATAGGACTTGCTGGAGAGACAGGTATGTATCCCAGAGACTATTCTGTATCTGGAATAGGCTCCCCATTCTTGTGAAGCAGAATTTTTCCCTAACCTAATTCAAGTGCAACTTAGACAATTGGATGAGGAACAGGAAATACATCCCTGGGTTGGTACCTATATCTCTATTGGACAAAGGCAACTTATAAATGGTTCATCTCCCAAGCCCCTGCTTACACTTATCAAGGGTACCTGAACTTGTCAGAGATTTGGGATGTATGGCTAGTCTCAAAAAGGCATTTATGGTTGTTAGCCAGTATGAACCTATGAACCTATAATCACAGACAAGGGAGAAATGTAAGTGAAAAAGTAATTTACATAACAGATGACATAATATATATGTAGTCAAAGAAGAGAGGGGAAAACACTGAATGGCTGAGGCAAGGAAGTGAGCAGAGTATGAAGTTAAGGTATAAGAACCTTAATGGTTAAGGCAGAGGAAGGGGGATGTGTTCCTTGCTCAACAAGGTGAATTAGTCTCCAGACACATAAGTTCATAGGTTCATAGGTAAATAATAGGCGAGTTGTCCACGTGGGCCATTTTTAAGCCTAGCTAGTTTCCCTTTTGGTGCTTGAATTAACCTATCCCATTAGATATTACAATGGCCTTACCCATGATGTGGTCAAAAACTGTATGTTACCCTTAGTGAGAATAACTGGGATCATGTTGCAGATAATTTGAGGGGAACTATTCAAGAAATAAAGTATTTCTGCGCTGCCTGCATCCATTAGTAGTACAGTGATCAGTCCAGGGATAAATTTTATATTACCCATCCATAGATCCAAGTTGCACTTGAATATGTACAGGGCTGAATTTTGTTTTAAGTGGATGCGAAGTCTGTTCCAGAGCAGTGGTATCCTCTGAAAATTATAACCATTCTATTGATGTTGCAGAAGAGGTTTTGATCCCTAAAGTGACATCCCCACATTGGCCAGTATTCAAGGAGCCTGAATCCTCACCACTGACACTGGAAAGGGATGATCACTTGGAATACAGATGGATACACTCAGCATTTTCAGATGCAGACCTCACTGCATCAAGTACAAATTTCCTTAAGAATACAAAGGGAACACACTCTGCCTGGGGTCTGGACTTCTCTGTCTCCCTCCAGGTCCCCAGTAAGGCTCCCCAGTGGTACAGCTGTAGAGTTAAGTCCTTAGTGAGTGTCCAAGCTAAATCCTCCACCACTCTCTCTGTGAAACTCTGCTCCAAGTAGCTAACACACACACACACACACACACACACACACACACACACACACACACACACACATTGTAAGATTTGATTTTACACACACACACACACACACACACACACACACACACACACACACACACACACACACACACACACACTCATGCACACACACGCACACACACACACACACACACACACACACACACTCACATACACACACACACAGACACACACACACACACACACACACACACACACACACACACACACACACACACACACACCTGGGAAAGGCCAGCATAGATTGCTTTTGCCCCTTCTGCCCAGAGTATAATGTAGTTATCACTGCCAGCAGACACTCCACAATCAGCTACTCTAAGGCCGTTAACAAAGGCTGCCCAATCATACTGTGTAATATTAGTGCTAATAGAAATGGTAGTAGTTGACCAAGACAGCTAGGCCTTCAGGAGTGGCCCACAGAGTGTCACCAAATAAATATAAACATTCACAAAGGCTAAATACTTTCTAAAAGGACCAGCCACAATGAAAGTTTTAAGTATATTTAATAATAAATAATAGATGAGCATGACAATACTAAAAATTTATTAACAGTAAACCACAGAGTTCAAATCACAAGAAATATTGAAAATACCATTTATGAACAGACTCAAACAAATAAAGAAAAATAATATCTAAGCTAAGCTTCACTATATTTTCCTAACTAAATCTATGAGAATTACTATTCCTTACTTACTTAACAGAGCAAGGCAGATGATGTGGTGATTGGTCCTTCTTGTTTTCAGGCCAAAGACAGAATACTCAATAGTGAGAGACATCTTTTTGGGATATCGAAAATTTCCAAGATAGCAAGATTCCAAGACCTCATCTGGTCACCTGACTCTAGGTTCTCACACTATTCTCCTTTGAAGTTTGAGACAGGATGTTAGCATAGATGTAATAAGATGCAGATCTAAAGTTATGCTAATATTTATGGCAGTGCCTGGACTTCTCATCTTTTTACTGACCTAATGAAAAAAAGGCTTCTTCCAGACATGCCATCTCCGGTCCTATTCAGAGTTGTGAGATAAGCACTTCAATGGCCCAAGATGTAGTCCAATTAACAGTATTTTCCTTAAAGTAAGAAGTAAGCTGGCTGTTTAACCCCTTCTTTTCCAGTGTCCTTTGCTAACATATATACATACAGTCTCACATGTATATTCCTTCTCTTTCCAACAGAACCCACTGTTGATACATTTTTGTAACACTAGCAATTTTACAAACACATTTTGATTTTCAAATGCCATGCACTTCTAATACATTTGCAACATAAGCATCTGTACAAATCAGTTTGATATTCAAATGCCATACAGTTCTAATAATTTGCAATACAAGCATTTTGTATAAATCAGGTTGATATTCAAAGGACACATCATTCTTTACAGAACTTCAGCTGGCTATGCTGATACTAGCCTATATCATCAAACTTTACTGAAAAATGACTAAGTCTTTTGGAGATTCAAAGACTGCTCCCAGTTTGCAGTTATCTGTAAGATTAACCAGACAAAGCCATTTGGTATTTATTGACTTTTCCTTTAGAGAATTAGATGCCAAACATAACATGTCCCAGAAATGAACTCTCGGAGAGCCCACTGGTGTATGGTCTCATTGTGGAGGTAGCGTCCCCAATTTTGAGCTCCTGTGTCCTGTTTGTGAGCCAGTTGGCAAGCCAGCAGAGGATAAAAGCATTTATTTCCAGTTTATTAAGCTTTTCAACTAAGCCTGAGAGGGGATTGTGCCAAAAGCACTGGCTAGGTCAAGGTATGCTGTGTACACTATATTACCTTCATCCATTGTTGGGAGACCAAGTATTACCTGTTCTTGATAAATCCTGTCTGAGATGAGGCCAGTATTTGGTGGTTCCCTATGTCATTATTGATTAGTTCCATGCTAAATCTTTCCATGGCTTTGCATATGAGGCTGGTCAAACTTATATGTTTGTAATTCCCTGGATCTGTGGAAAGTCCTCTCTTATGCAGAGAAATGACTGTAGCTGTTTACCATCCACTGAATACAAAACTTTCATGGAAGTTGTGGTTGAACAGTGTTTTTTTTTTTTTTTTTTTTGGGGGGGGGGGGCTAAATCATTTTTCGTGCTATTTAAGATATATCCAGGGATATTATCAGGACTCATTGATGCAGTATTTTTAGCTTTTTATAGAACCTTTAGAACATTGTCTGGTGTGATAACTGGAGGTGAGTTGCAGGCATATCTTGTAGGCTAGACAGAGGAGAGAAAGTGTAAAGTTTGAACTGAATTTATGGGCCAGTAGGATTGCTACATCTTCACTCTTAATGTAGGCAACATTGTTCACAATCATCTCAGTATTGTGCTTCTGAGATTGCAAACATAACTAAAAAAGGCCTAATGATTTCCTTTGGCTTGGTCGACTATTTTGGCCTCAGATTTGGCTTTGGTGGATTTTATTATGTTCCTGCATTGCTTGTATGCATCTATGCAGCTATTTACACGCTAGACTAGTTTGGTGGTATATGTTTCTTCATACTTGGTGGAGTTAACTAGATTTTGTGGGGATTTGAAGCTTTCCAGTGTAGTTGGTCTTTGGGTGGAAGAGGTCTATGGTTCAATTTTATTTCAAAGGAAATAGATTCTTGGTCAGTCGTATCAAGTGATAAAGCTATACAAAGGATATTGCAAGATGCCCCCACATTAGTAAGGAGAAGCTCCAAGATGTTGTTCCCCCTTCTGGATACTCTGACTAATTTTTCCAGGATATTTCTATTAACAAAGTCCAGGAATTTCTGTCCTTGTGCACTAGTGGTGGTGTAGATTTCTCAGTTTATAGTTTGATAGGTAAGACCAACTAGGAACATGATATTGGGATTAATACTGATCCACTTCATGTAGACAGGCATTGTAGCTTTCCTGTGTCAGGAAGGGAGTTCTATAGCTAACTAATATATGGTATGGGACCTTTCTGATGGTTATTGAATGTGAGGAAGTTCTAGTGCATCATGCTGCTTTAACAGCTGATGTGAGTCTCCTCTGGATGAAGATTGAAATACCTACACCTGTTTTTTCCTCCTGTGCAGTACTTAATCTAATCATGTGGAAAAAGTAATAACCCTACACAGCAGGAGTGCTCTCTGCCATTTAAACCATGCTCATTCACTATAGACGTTTATGTTCTCCAGGGTGAGAAGGGCTCGTAGGGCATTAACTTTTTTGTTTAGGCCCCTACAATCTTAAATGCATTCATATTTTCCTTTGTTTGCTTCATTATTGTGGTAGGTTTATCAGGTTTGCATTGTTTAAAAAGTTACTCTGAGGGTAGACAATGTCTTTGCCAGTAACGGTAATCCTAGAGAGGTCAGATGCAGGATATCCCTGACAAAACAGATTGGTTTGTCAATCATATCCTCCCAGACTGATAACTATCGGACTCCTTTTGAACAAAATAAAAACGTATCCAATTATTGAAATCAAGTATTTTTTTTCTCATGTTGCGACATCATCCTTACAGAAGGAAGAATACTGCTCAATGTTAAGCTCATACCTGCCTGGGACACATAGTCTGAGAGCTTCATCATGTCTCACTTCACATAGTACATCAAGGTACATCTGAAGTCATTAACCCACATGTACTATGACAGAGTCATATTGGTAGTTGTAATCCAAATATTTGAGTGCTTGTATGATCTGATGAATCCTGGCACCTGTCAAGCAACTAGCCATCACTCTTTCCTTGCTCAGCCTGGTAAGAGGCACACCTGTATATTTTACAGTGACGTCACCTATAACAAGAATGCTTCGTTGGGTCAATTCCTGCCTTACTGGGTCAGCATCTGTGATGTTGGGGGTCCTTGTGTTATGTGAGGAGATTGGATTAACATGCCGAGTGCACTCTGTGCCTTTGTTGCACTTTGAAGGTCTTTGAGGTTTAGTCAAGTTAATCATCAGAACCACAGCACATGATGGATTATGTGCATTGTGATTGCCTTGGTTTGATGTGGTGTGTGGTTTACTGCTGACAACTAGGTGTGAGATTTATGCCTCCATGTACATCAAATATGGATGTCTCTCACATATTGTGTAATGATGCTTGAGTAATAGATGATTACTGACAAAATGAGACAATTCTTACATTGTTTCAAGATGCACATCATAATCAGGCTGGGTACTGAGGTTGTAGGGAAGTGGTGGCCCATGGTTTCAACAGAAATGATGCAGGGGTCAAATGACTATAATTGCTTTGGAGTTCCATTTGTTCAGGATAACATGTGGGTGGACTTTCTATTAAGGCATAGTGAAATGCCTAGTTATCTAGTCGGGAGTGTACTGTAGCTCAAGCAATGTTTATTTGTGCTTGGCATGAGTTATCTGAGACTTAGATCAAGATTTCTAAGTTTGTAAAGATTTGGCAGGTCTCTTATTGGTAAAAAAAGCTCTTGCACAGATAACCCATTATTGAGTGAGTCCAGCAGCAATGGTGCAGTGAGTGTGGCTCAACACTGCTCTTTTTCTTTCCCATTTTGATAAATAGCTTGTTCCTCACAGTTCATGGCTTTCCACACTTATCATAGTCTTGAATAAAAGACCCTGGGTGAGTGCCATAGCTCTCAATGGTCCAGATTTTCACAAAATGCCCAGAATTTTGGCTCATATTTTTGGTCTGTTTCTAATAAAACTGTAATTTTCTGTCAAACCACTGGCAACTCATCGAGGACTGAAGTCATACAATAATGGCAGACATTTGATTTTCAAACTTCAGATTCTTCCGAAAATTCATGCTAATGCACAATTTGTTGTTTTGTCAGCTTTCTAAGTTTGAAAGAGCAATGTTTTAGGCCTTTGTCCATATTTCTTGCTGAAAGAGGTTGAGAGGTATGGTAGGTGCAGGTCAGTGTAGGTTATAGCAGAAGAGCTAGAGGAAGATCTAATCAAATGAAGCCAATAGTGGAGCTCTGACACTTTTGAAATTGTAGCATATCAAAGTTCTCTTAGTCCTACAACTGAGCTACAGGTCAATGACCCCAGGTAAGTTAGAATTTCAGAAACTTCAGTTTATACAGTGAGGCAGGAGACAATTGTAATTACTCTACAAACACTTGAGAGCAGCAGGTGTGCAGTAATTAATGTATCACAGGGCATGGGATTTGTTCCCCTGCCCAAAAGATGAACATTGAAAATTGTAAATATTTGCTTATATAACACCAATAAGGAGAATTCATAACAAAGTTTTTCTCCCACCACCGAAAGACATTGTTTGCACAGGGGAGCAAATTATGTTATTTCAGTTGATACATTATATTAACTCTACAACCTCATTTTTGCAAGTTGAAGCTAAAATACATAAACAATATATGTTTTTTTTTGGGATGTTGCCATTAGTAAGAATGAAGTTTTAAATTCTTAAGAAACAAGTGTTTTTAGAAAAAGAAGCACATATCTTAATAACTTGTGCCATTATAGTACTTGACAGCTCCCAATATTTCCCCCATGGCAGAAAAGGAATATTATTAAGCGACAACTTGTGATGCTGTCCAAGTTGTTTTTTACTGATGAACAATTCTTGTATGCATTGGCGATAATGAGGGGTTTTGTTTGTAGAGGGGATAACCTCTTAAGCTCCTCAGAACAGTTGAGATTATAGCCAAAAGATTAGTTACATTTCTGCCCATTTTAAGAAAACCTGGTAGCATTAATTGTAATGGAGGTAAATGAAAGAACATTTGAAGGCTATGGTGTTAACAGTTGTGAAGCAAAGGACATCATTAGGAAAAATTGGGAGGGTGTGTTTGGCACCTTAGACTTAAAAAAAAGTCTGGGTGATGAACTCTATTCTGTTTATAAAATGGAAGGAATATTCAGAATTGTTTTGAGAGAGGTAATTTCAATGAACATGTAGAAGGTAATGATAAGGGAATGAAAAAATGTGGAGCATGCAAAATGTCCAAATTTATTATGAATATCCCAAATGTTTCTATAGTTAGTGACCCTGAAGTTTTAGTTCTAAATGTGAAGTTTGATTGCAGTACTAAGGGAAAAGTGTGTTTAGTGGGGTGTCTTTCTTATTCTGCATTTTACATAGGTAAGACTGAAAAGATTTTAAAAAAGTGTATTTATCAGCATATTTGTGCAATAGAAAGGGATATATGAAAATACACTGTGTAGGCACGCATCTGTGTGCAATCATTTTAATCAATTTTTGTTTTTTTTGTTTTAGAAAAAAGGTGCATAAACCTGTTCATTTGGGAAAATTGTAAACGACAGTTAGAAGACAGAGAGTTGTACTTGCAAATTTTTCTCACTGTTACAAACCCCTCTGATCTGAATGACAGAATTTTGATCACAAGTCTACTTAAAACTGTAGATTATTATCTGTTTGACTAATGTTTTGACTATGTTTTTCGTCATGGTTTTAACTGCACAAAAAATGGTTTGTGCAACCGAATGTATTTTATTTTAACATGAAGTGTTTTAATTAATTATAAATGACCCACAGAGCTTAACTCTGATTGGTTGATGTAGACCAATGATTGATTGAAGGAAGTTTGAAGGGGCTTGTTGTTTGATACTTTGTATTCTGATGAAGTTCTGTTCATAGTGGAATGAAAGCACTTAGTTTTTACAATAAATATTGGGACTTGATCATGTTTCAGCATTTCATTGAATTCCTCGTCAATTGTATTACACTGATTGGAATACTTTTGGTTAGAAATAAATTTATCAAAATGAAACTGACTCTGTGTATAGCTTAAATATGAAATAAGAGACAGATAATGTATGAAACAGAGGCTAACTCAAGCTTTAAGTGTCTAATGGTGGGGCCTTCACAGTTTCCTTTGTCAGTACCCAGTAAAATGAGCAGAGGAAATGAGACTAGGATGAACTTTCAAGCAAAGCCAGGTAAACAGGAGATGAGACTAGGAGGAGCATCCAAGGCCAGATATACAGTAGGGATAGGCAGCTCAAAAGCCTCCAAGTTTAAAAGTACAATAGGGAAAGGGTGAGTGGGTAAGAAAGAAAACTGACTTATATGGTAATATAAGTGCAGTAGTTTAAATGTACTTCTGTGGATACAAAATGGAGTCCAAATGTTTTGTTAGGTTTAAGCTTGAAGAGAGCTTTTCAGCTTTCAAGAGTCAAAGGCAAAGAAGGCAGACTGCTCATGTGATATAAAATACTAGGAGGCTAGCCAAAGGTGTGTAACTTCCAGGAACTGCAGAAATTGTGCACTCTCATTGAGTTTAATCACCACAATCTCTAGTTACAACTCACAAAGCTGGTAAAAGCAGGTTTTTTGTATTAAGTTTGAAACATGACTAAATCACAGTAATTAGATTGGCAATACTGATTAATCCACTTAAGATCTCAGAAAAATATCAATGGAATGTGTGAGATCCAAATCAGCTTACAAGTGTAGCTTCAGCTTCAGGGGACCAATAGTAAAAATGCAGAAAAATGAGAAAGCAGTGTAAAAGACTGGGTAAGACAAAACAATAGGTTATGAGGAAATTTGTTTTAGACATGAAGGATCTGAATCTGCCAAAAGTATACATGTGAAGCAGAGTTTCTCCCTAACCCAATTCAAGTGCAACTTGGACAATTGGATGGGAAACCAGAAATTCATCCCTGGTTTGGCACGTATGCCTCTAATGGACACAGTAACCTGTAAATGGTTCATCTCCCAGGCCCATGCTTACACTTATCAAGGGTATCAGAACTTCTCAGATATTTGGGATGCATGGCTAGGCTTAAAAAGGCCTTTGTGGTCATTAGCCTAGTAAACACCTATGAACCTATGAACCTATGAAGACTCTAAGCTCTATGATAGACACCCAGTAGCAATGGACTAAAATCTTGGATTTTGAGGGGTTCAATCAACTGGTGTAAGACTGCACTGGAATGAATGGAATTCTGGATGTGTCCCTAAAGAAGGAAGTGGAGGAAGTCATGGATGCCTAAGTGAAAGCATCACTACTCAGCAGTGACCATGGCACTTTGTGGTACAGAACTGAGAAAAGGGGAAGACCATAAAAACAAATATGATGATGGGATTTTAGATGAGCTAGACAGAAGATTAAAACTGAGTTAGAGACTGAGAAAAAAATGATGAGTAAACAAGCCTTCATAATGTGTAAGATATGCAGTACCCTGTAATATGGACAAGGGTTTAGTAAAAATCAAAAAGAGGACAAAATTAATTCATCTAGGCATGAAGGCAAGTTGAGACCAGGGGAAAGGAGGAATAGAAGAGCCGGAATGAACAGGACAGAGAAGTGGAGAGGGAAAATGAAAAGATGAAGCAAAAAGGCAACAAGAGAGGAGAAGGCAGCAAATGTCAAAGCAGAAATTACACTTAAAGAAAGGGCCAAAAGGAGGAACAAAGATTAATTTAGGTATATAGCAGAAAGAAAGAAAGGAGGGAATGAGGGATGTTCAGATATATTCAGGATGAGCAAATATGGAAGGGGAGTGACAGAAGACTGCAGAAATAAAGCAGAGGTAATGATGGAATATTTTGATTCAGTCTTCATGATGGAAGTCAAGGGGTGGGTATCATGCTCGGAGTAGGGTACAGAAGAGTGGGGAGAGCAGTAGACACACATATGACAGTGAGGAGAAAGGCTGAGAGAACTGGCTTTCCTAAAGAAGAATAAAGCAGATGGACCAGATGAGCTGATCCCAGAGTATTCAGGAATTTGGTCATTTTTATGGCATATCCTTTGGCAATGATGTTCAGCTGATCACTAGCCATTGTAAAAATGCATAGATACTGGAAAACCACAAGTGTAATGCTCTTGACAAAGTAGGCAGGGAATGGGAACATAATAGCAGTTATAGAGAAAGTTGTAGACAGAATTCTGATAGAAAGGTTGCTTGCTTACCTAGAAGACAACAAATAGTGTTTTTTCCCATGAAATTATTAGTACCAGTAAATATGGTGCAGATGAACCTAACTAAAGCATTTGACTCAATCATGCTCATATTCATCATTATCATCATCCTCTTTTTTTTCCATTTTCTACCTAGTATGGTATGTTGCAT
Source organism: Protopterus annectens (assembly GCF_019279795.1). Classification (NCBI taxonomy): domain Eukaryota; kingdom Metazoa; phylum Chordata; order Ceratodontiformes; family Protopteridae; genus Protopterus; species Protopterus annectens. Next base: position 157,325,889 of record NC_056731.1, read on the forward strand.
CAACTGCGGTCATCTTTCTTGATTCATTGCCACTCTCATGCCTTTTTCAACAATCACACCTGACAGTAGCAAGTATTCTTTCACACAATACATCCAGCTCTTTGGTGAATACCCTTGTCTCCTGTTACATTCTTCCTGTCTGTCCCAAATCTTCATCACTTGATTGCTTTCTGCTTTCCAACACGTGTGCCTGAACCACCATAATGTATTCTCTTTGACCTTCTCTGCAAATTGGGGCTACTTGGGATTTGTTTTGATGCCCTCATTTCTTTCCCTGTCTCACAGTGTGCATCCTACCACCCATCACACGCATTTAAACTCCATCACCTCTAGCTTCCTCACCTGCTCAGCCTTTGCTACCTATGTTTCTGTACCATACAGTAGTACTGTTTGCACCTTGTTTTATATACCTTAATTTTCAGCTTCTTTGGCGTTCTTCTGTCACGCACTACCCCTAACAGTCTCTGCTAGTTTGCTGCAACCCCCCCCCCCCGATTCCAGCTTTGACCTCCTCATTCAGACTTCCCTTCTCCTCAACCACCCATCAGATAACTGAAGCTGCTAACCTGATCAATTGTTCTTCCTATCTCAATTTTCATTTTCTTTTGATTCCCCCCATATGATGCCTTGACAATTGTTCCAGCTGAACTCAATTTCATCCTATGTGCCTTCAGTTTTGCATTCCATTCCCCTCTCATTTGTTGAAATATTTGTTAGGACTCTGCTTTTAATGTCACTTTGTCAGCAAACAGCACCATTGATGAACTGTTCCCCACAACCTGTTTACTAATATAATTGATCATCAGTATGAACAGCAGTGGGCTCAAAGGTGAACTCTGATACAGACCCACTCCTACTTGGAACCCCCCTGTGAGCCAGAACACTGCTCACACCTGTTAAGTAGGATCCTGGTTAATAGTCTGCACTAATTCTCCTAATTTTGTAGGACTTCAGTTCATTACAGGACTGTCCAAAGCAGCTCTATTTGGGACCTTGATATATATTTTGTCCAAGTCTAGAAATTTCCTTATTTCCAGCATCTTTTTCGCTATCTGTCTCATTGCAAATATTGGTGCATTTGTGCTGCATCCTAATTAAGCTACAACCTTGAAACAGGCTATGTTCCATGTGAATATAGGGCTGCAACAGTCATTCTCCTCTGCAAGGGCAAACCCTCAACCAATCCAGGGAACTACAGACCCATCAGTCTAACAAGCCTAATATACAAAGCCATGGATAGAATAAACAAGGACTTTTGCAGCCTACAGACACTGGACCCATCACAATTTGGCTTTATTAATTCATTCACTCCAAAGGAGCTCAGGAAGTTTGCACTGTAACTTCCAATAGGCGGAGCCTAAGCCTTTAGACAAAATCAAATTATGTCCTCACATTTCAAACAAATGTCCATATCTCTGGAACTATAGGAGTTATGAAATAAGTATAAATGGTAAACTCTTCAGGACAAGCTATTTTATAGTGGTAGTATTCTTTAGGTTCTAGGTCTTAAACTGAATGTTATATGTCACAGTAAACATAGTAACCATTACATTTGGAATATTTTGTAAACAACTTACAGTATCTCAGCAACCACTTAAGTTGCACACATACTGTTAGCAGCATTGTATTCATCCAGTTGACAGCTTTCATATGAGGCTAAAGAGTTCTGTCTGTGTTACTTGGTTGTTGAGATATTTAAAAAAATGTGAAAATTATATCTATATAAATTAATAACATAAAAACAACAGTTAATATCATTTTACCTGCACTAGACAGAGGCCATATATTAATGCAGTTGAGTTTGCCACTGTGTAAGTTTTAAGATGAAATATTTTAAAACCTTGTACATAGCATGGTTTTAGAATTATTGATGCAAATATGAACAAGCAATATTTGATGCCTAGAGGCATCAGTTAGTGTTAACTGCAGATGCACCTGGAGGCATCATTCGGATATAAGGAGTTAAGGGAAGCGTATGCCTACTTAACCTGGGAGACCTCTTTTTGAGGGTCACCAAGGCAATGGACAATGGTAAAATAGTGCACACTGAGTATCTTGAACTGGCCTAGGCATTTGCTACAATATCCCACTCAGGCATTGTCAATAAGCTCCCTGAGCTAGGTGTAAAACCTTACATAACTCACTGGATTGCCATTTGGCTTACTGACACGACCGAAGAAGTCAGGACTGGTGAAACCACCTCCATCAAAAGACCAGTCACCAGTGGAGTACAAAGGGCTCTATGCTGGGCCTGCTCCTGTTTGGCATCTACTTCTTGGAAGTTAAGGCTAACATTAAAGGCCTCTGGAAGCAGTTAGACTGTAAATTGGGAGCTATTATAGACTCTCCCAAGACATAAACATCTTGCAAGTGGATTTAACACAGGCATATAACTGGTACCAAAGTCATGACCTAAAACTCAATGCCAAAGATGCATTATAATGCCATTTCAGAAACTGTCAATGCAAGTTAATTACTCTGCAGATAAAATGCCACTAAAAGTTGACTTGTTAGTAAGGGATCTGGGAAGGTATGTAGACAGCAACTGGGCCTTTGACCTACATGTAGCTAAGATAATAAGAAAATCATTCTATGTCATCCATCCTATAGGTAAGGGTATGGCATCAAGGTCCAAGGAAGTTATAGTGTCACTGTGCTCAGCACTTATCAGATTCATTGAACACAATGCTCCCTTTGGCATAAATTGGGAGCTATTATAGACTCTCACAAGACACAAACATCTTGCAAGTGGGTTTAACACAGCCAAATAGCTGGTGCCAAAACCACAGTCTAAAACTCAATGCCAAAAATGCATTATAATGCCATTTCAGAAACTGCCAATGCAAGTTAATTACTCTGTAGATAAAATGCCACTAAAAGTTGACTCAGCAGTAAGGGATTTGGGAAAGTATGTAGACAGCAACTGGGCCTTTGAATTATATAGCTAAGATAATATGAAAATCATTCTATTTCACCCATTGTATAGGTAAAAGAATGGCATTGAGGTCCAAGGAAGTTAGAGTACCACTGTACTCAGCCCTTATCAGTCAATGAACAAAATGGTCCCTTTGGCATTTATCTAACCAGCCACTTGCAACTGTTGGAATGCCCACAAAGGTTTATCAGTAGGATTGTCTAAAGACTCTGTTTCTGTATTTAGTCTCCTGCCAGCTGCTGAGAGGGAGCTTTGCCTCAACCGTCCTGAAGCCCCAATTTAGTGAACTGTCACATGCTAGGATGCCTGAAGGACCAGTGCCCATGACCCTGGTTGGGCAGAGGGTGATTGCTCTTAACCTAGGAGGTACATGCCTAGGTCACTCTAAGGGATTTTGAATCTATAAAAAATGACATAAGTGGAAGAGAAATAAAATAATAAATAACAAAAATGCAATGCATAATTAGAATTAGGAAATGAGAGAAAGCACACAAAAAATCCACACATAATTTTAAACAGCATTCAGTTTTTCACTTAAAAGCAGTTTTATTTTAAAAAAAATTATTGGATTAAAACAGAATACATACACATATTTCAGGCATGGGTATTAAGGCCCTTCTAGCCTGCCAATATACTAAAACACTTATTCACATAGTGTATTAAAATATCTAAACTAGTACTTGCTTTAATGTAATTTGGTAGTTTGTTCCATGCATCACCTGCTCTGTCAGAGAACCATTTAGTACACTTATAGAATATTCTACATAGGTTGTCTGATGATTCTTCTTTTTTCCAAGAGATTTTTATTTTCCCACAAATAAATAAATAACAATAATAAAATTCAATAAACTTAAATTACAAGTATTACAGTAAATCCTTGGCAAAACAATTAACACAAACTATGTTCAATATTTACAAAGGCCTGACAGTAAATATTTAGATTAGAGCTCCAAATTTTCCCAATTCTTATTGGTTAGGTCAATCGTTAATAATATTGTTCTTTAAATATATCTCAATAAGTGAAATCACTTTAGTCCAAGGGTTATTAGAAAATGTGTTAGGATCAATTCTTAATTCTTTTATTTTGGTTTCTATGACTGCTGTTTCCTTTATAAACAAGAGGGAATCTTCAAATAGTGGAAGGGTGCCTATTCTCCATTACTTTGTGATGCTTTTCCTTGCAGCAGCCATGCTGGTCCGTAGCATGTTATAATTCACCATTCACCATATTATTTTCATCTATTGTATTAAATATTATTAGAAAGTTTGTTAAAGACAAATAATCTGAAAATAATGCTTACAAAAATTTGTCTATCTTAGACCAAAATAAAGACAAGGAAGAACATTTATAAAATGTATGAACCAAATCAGTGTCACAATTTTGTGAACATCTCCAGCATGAGAAAGTGTCATTTCCATTTATTTTAACAATTCTATTGAGAGTTAGAAAAGCCCTATGTAGAAATTTCCAAGTAAAAATATGCCAGAATTAAGACCACGAGATGTGCATAATGGAAAACAACAATTGTGATTTATTATGGGAATTAAAATGTGATAGATTGCCCAGAGTAATATGATTCCAAAATTTCACATTACAATTGTTTTGTATTCAATAAAAATGTATAAAGTTTAGAAATTAAGCTGTCTATTCTTTTATTATTATATAAGATTTCATTTAGTAAATAGAAACGTTTAGGTTCCACTTTATAGCAAGACTATTGTATAGAGATACTTAAATAATTTGTATAATCCTTCAGGTTATGTAACAATAATCCATCTTGAGAACTTAGATTAAACTCTAATATAAGATGTTGGATTTCATTAGATTTTATATCTTTAATACAATGATACCAACATCCAAACCCCCTAATTTCCCAAAGTTCTGATAACTGAACATTCATTTTATTGTGAAAATTTTTTGTGATGTTGAAAGGAAAAAGAGACTCAAAACAAATTTTCATAGCAGTATTAGAGTAAATCATATTTGTAATATATTTTAATAAGAAATTTAAATATTCTGAATCGCTGTGACAAATTAATTTATATTGTATTATATTAAAAAGTTAATTCTACAACAAATTGTTTGAATTATATGCATCATCTTTGGAATGATTAATGTTCGGATTACCAAGAAGATTTAAATGTAAATTTTTTTCAATTTGAATTATAATTGGGATCAATCCATTTTAAGGCAATTTAAAAAAATTGAGGCTTTTACATAAGATTCCATATCAGGAAAATGTAACCCCCCGATTCCAAGATCTAATGTGAAGGGAAAGAGCTAGTCTAGGTTTAATACAATACTAAAGTAAGTTTAAAAGGAAATTATTATCTTATGTGAAAAAGAGACAAAGCTTGAATTATATATAATATTTTGGGAAAAAGAATCATTCTTATTAGTTGAAGTCTATCCTCAAATGAAAAGATAAAGTTATTCCAATTAGAGAAAACATTTTTATAATATTAATAATATTATCATAATTGACAGTACTTATTTCATCTATGGAAGAAAGTAGTTTAATACGTAAATGTTCTTTATAATTAACCTGCAAGCTAATGTTATTTACATAACTGGAATATTTCTTCTTTTTATTTGATATTATAAAGTAGATTTATTTTTGTTGAAATGAAGACAAGTAATGGGTTGAAATGTTTCTGTTATAAATTCAAGTTCAGAAAGAGTTGTTTATGAGGTAGAAAGAGTTAATAAAATATCATCAGCAAATACAATTTTGCTAGAATAATAATTCACAATTTCTCTTCCTTTGTTGTTCTGATTTTGCCTGATTAAAATTCCCAGAACTTCAACAGCTAGTACAAACAGAATAGGAGAAAGAGGGCAACCTTCTTTACTGCCTTTAATTATAGGGATTTGTTCAAAAAAGGATGAAAAGGGCCAATTTTAACATATGCTAAATTATTTTTTATAAATATTCTGTAATCATGAAATAAAACTTAATGTAAATCATATAATTCTAATATTTTAAATAAGTAATCCCAATTTAAAGAATCAAAGGCTTTTTCAATATCTAAGCTAATTATTGTTTCAATATTTTTCATGTTTATATAATCTATAAATGTTAACATACAGCTGATGCTATCATGTGCTGTCTTTGATATATAAAACCTGTTTGACCCAAGTTTATTACTTGAGCTATTGGCACTTTTATTCTGTCCATATTGATAGACATAAACATTTTGTAATCATTACTCAAAAGTGAAATAGGTCTACAAGAAGAACAATTTAGAGACTTTTTATTTTCTTTTAATATTGGAGAGATTAGAGAATTTTTCCAGGAAGGAGAGATCTTTTCACTAGATTGAATTTCAATAAGCATTTTATGAAAAAAAAGAATAGAATATTAGGAGGAAGAAGCTTATATATTTCAGAGATTAGCACATCTATTCAAGGAGCTTTATTAGACTTTAGTTTTTTAACCATATCTACCACTTCTTTATAAGTAATGGTTTTATTTAATTTTTCTTTTAAGCCTGAAGGTATTTTCTTAATGTTAGGATTATCATAACTGAATGCAAGGATATCTGTTTGAGTATTTATATTAGTATTTAAATTAGTATAATGAAATTTAAAAGCATCAAGAGTACCACTATATACTTTGTACTTTTTTTCATTTCTAATTCCTAGAATAATATTAAATTTAAATTGCATCTTAACTCTCTTATAAAGATTGTACATATGTTTAGGAGCCACATTTGTTTTATGAGTTAAAATGTCAAAATATCTTTTATTTACATTTTCTATTTCTTGTACATTACTTTGTTATCTTTAATATCCTTGGATTTGGCCTTTACCAGGCAATTTTGAATTTTGTGGAGTTCTGAATCTCACTCTTTAATTTTATTTTTATACCAAGTTAAAATTTTACCATAAATATAGACTTTTAACAAATTTCAAATCATAATACTATCTACAGCTGATGTGTTATTATATTCTAAAAATGAAGTCAGTTCTGAAATCATCCCATGTTTAAAATCTTTAAGATTATTTATGTAGGAAGGTATTCTTGTTATTAATGATAAACTTTTAGAATTAGTCCGAATGTTTAAAATAAGATCATCATGATCTGAAATAGGACAGGAAACTATAACAAAGTACAATATACGTGAAAATAAATCATGTGACACTAGTACTCAATCTATTCTGGTCTGTGTACCGTATTGAAAATCCTGATGAGAGAAGAATAAAGAGTTGGGATTTCTTGTAATAAAATTATCCTTTAAGTTAAGAGCTTCTATCCACTTATATAATACTTTAGCTGTAGGGATTAGTCTTAGTTTCCTTTTATTGGTAGTATCTGATTCATTTAGTAAACAATTAAAATCTCCACCTATAATTGAATTACCTTTACAATTATCAAGAATTATATCTAGATGCGTTTTAGCAAGATTTGGACCTAAACCTAAGAACCAATAAAAGTTAACTATAGTCTGTAACCTATTGTTAAACTTATATATTATAAAAGTTTACATACCTTCCTGATCTTCATATTTATGCACAATTTATGGAAATACTGTAGAATAGTTCCATAAAATCATAGCACTTCTTCCTTTAGATTTAAAATTTGATTGAACTAAGATTGCAAATTTACTTGGGTCCCAAATGTTTCTTTGCATATGTTTGATGTGAGTCTCTTGTAAAAACAACTTGAACAATATTCATTTTTAGATAATGTACTGTTTGTTCTTTTCCTTAGATTATTCAATTCATTAACACTTAAAGATAATACAGATGCATCCATTTAAATGATTACTGCTTATTTATTTTTAATAGTACAATTAAAATTAAAGAAAATTTGAAATTTGCACATTCTTTAAATATATTTTATGGTTTTGGAGCTAAATATTGAGTAAATCATGCCAAATGAATGAGAAAAATAGAGAAAAATAAAATATAGAATAAATTTGTAAATAACATAAATTAATACCCAAATGGGAATTATAACAATTCCTAGTCCAATAGGAAAAAAAGAAGTGCTATTAGACTAGCCAACACAGCCATACATAACCACACCTATCTGAGGTCAAGCCCTCTAATTATATGGATGCACACTGAGCAGAGTGGATGAGAGCTGTTAACTCCAACTCTTAGCTGAGATATATAAGTATACTGTTTTTTTCGAATATTTATACAGTTTATTGTTTCTAGCAATTTATATATATCACTTTTATTATAATCTGCACAGGTAACTGACTTGTTTGCAGTTAAGCATTCTGTATCTTTACAAATCTTTATCTGTTTAAAAACTTTCATTTTGTGGCATTCTCTAGTGCTTTGTAGGCTAACAGCTGCAGGCTAGTGGGGGCTGGATCTTTTGTGTTTTTGTAAAAAAAAAAAAAAGTTGTTGTTATGGTATTTAAGCCCTAACTTTGAGAGAATTTCTGTCTATACACACTGAGCTGAGTGGATGAGCGCTGTTGACTCCAATGCTTAGCTGAGATATAAAAGTATCCTGTTTTTTTTTTCTTTAGATTATTTATACAGTTTATTGTTTCTAGCAATTTATATATAGCATGTTTATTGTAATCTGCATGGGTAACTGATTTGTTTGCAGTTAAAGTATTCTGTATCTTTACAAATCTTTATCTGTTTAAAAACTTTCATTTTGTGGCTTTCTCTAGCGCTTTGTAGGCTAATAGCTGCAGGCTAGTGGGAGCTGGTTTTTTTGTGTTTTTGTAAAAAAAAAAAAAAAGCTGTTGTTCTGGTATTTAAGCCCTAACTTTGAGAGAGTTTCTGTCTATACAAACTGAGCAGAGTGGATAAGAGCTGTTGACTCCAACTCTTAGCTGTGATATATAAGTATCCTGTTTTTTTCGATTATTTATACAGTTTATTGTTTCTAGCAATTTATATATAGCACTTTTATTATAATCTGCACAGGTAACTGACTTGTTTGCAGTTAAAGCATTAAGTATCTTTACAAATCTTTATCTGTTTAAAAAATTTCATTTTGTGGCATTCTTTAGTGCTTTGTAGGCTAACAGCTGCAGGCTAGTGGGGGCTGGATCTTTTGTGTTTTTGTAAAAAAAAAAAAAGTTGTTGTTATGGTATTTAAGCCCTAACTTTGAGAGAATTTCTGTCTATACACACTGAGCTGAGTGGTTGAGCGCTGTTGACTCCAATGCTTAGCTGAGATATAAAAGTATCCTGTTTTTTTTTTCTTTAGATTATTTATACAGTTTATTGTTTCTAGCAATTTATATATAGCACGTTTATTGTAATCTGCATGGGTAACTGATTTGTTTGCAGTTAAAGTATTCTGTATCTTTACAAATCTTTATCTGTTTAAAAACTTTCATTTTGTGGCTTTCTCTAGCGCTTTGTAGGCTAATAGCTGCAGGCTAGTGGGAGCTGGTTCTTTTGTGTTTTTGTAAAAAAAAAAAAAGCTGTTGTTCTGGTATTTAAGCCCTAACTTTGAGAGAGTTTCTGTCTGTACAAACTGAGCAGAGTGGATGAGAGCTGTTGACTCCAACTCTTAGCTGTGATATATAAGTATCCTGTTTTTTTCGATTATTTATACAGTTTATTGTTTCTAGCAATTTATATATAGCACTTTTATTATAATCTGCACAGGTAACTGACTTGTTTGCAGTTAAAGCATTCCATATCTTTACAAATCTTTATCTGTTTAAAAACTTTCATTTTGTGGCTTTCTCTAGTGCTTTGTAGGCTAACAGCTGCAGGCTAGTGGGGGCTGGTTCTTTTGTGTTTTTGTAAAAAAAAAAAAAGTTGTTGTTCTGGTATTTAAGCCCTAACTTTGAGAGAGTTTCTGTCTATACACACTGATCAGAGTGGATGAGAGCTGTTGACTCCAACTCTTAGCTGAGATATATAAGTATCCTGTGTTTTTTTCTATTATTTATACAGTTTATTGTTTCTAGCAATTTATATATAGCACTTTTATTGTAATCTGCATGGGTAACTGATTTGTTTGCAGTTAAAGCATTCTGTATCTTTCCAAATCTTTATCTGTCTAAAAGCTTTCATTTTGTGGCTTTCTCTAGTGCTTTGTAGGCTAATAGCTGCAAGCTAGTGGGGGCTGGTTCTTTTGTGTTTTTGTAAAAAAAAAAAAAAAAAAAGTTATTTCTTTACAAATCTTTATCTGTTTAAAATCTTTCATTTTGTGGCTTTCTCTAGTGCTTTGTAGGCTAATAGCTGCAGGCTAGTGAGGGCTGGTTCTTTTGTGTTTTTGTAAAAAAAAAAAAAGTTGTTGTTCTGGTATTTAAGCCCTAACTTTGAGAGAGTTTCTGTCTATACACACTGAGCAGAGTGGATGAGAGCTGTTGACTCCAACTCTTAGCTGAGATATATAAGTATCCTGTTTTTTTCGATTATTTATACAGTTTATTGTTTCTAGCAATTTATATATAGCACTTTTATTATAATCTGCACAGGTAAATGATTTGTCTGCAGTTAAAGCATTCTGTATCTTTACAAATCTTTATCTGTTTAAAAACTTTCATTTTTTGGCTTTCTCTAGCGCTTTGTAGTCTAATAGCTGCAGGCAAGTGGGGGCTGGTTCTTTTGTGTTTTTGTAAAAAAAAAAAAAGTTGTTGTTCTGGTATTTAAACCCTAACTTTGAGAGAGTTTCTGTCTATACACACTGATCAGAGTGGATGAGAGCTGTTGACTCCAATGGTTAGCTGAGATACAAAAGTATCCTGTTTTTTTTTCTTTCAATTATTTATACAGTTTATTGTTTCTAGCAATTTATATATAGCACGTTTATTGTAATCTGCACGGGTAACTGATTTGTTTGCAGTTAAAGTATTCTGTATCTTTACAAATCTTTATCTGTTTAAAAACTTTCATTTTGTGGCTTTCTCTAGTGCTCTGTAGGCTAAAAGCTGCAGGCTAGTGGGGGCTGGTTCTTTTGTGTTTTTGTAAAAAAAAAAAAAGTTGTTGTTCTGGTATTTAAGCCCTAACTTTGAGAGAGTTTCTGTCTATACACACTGATCAGAGTGGATGAGAGCTGTTGACTCCAACTCTTAGCTGAGATATATAAGTATTCTGTTTTTTTTTTATTATTTATACAGTTTATTTTTTCTAGCAATTTATATATAGCATTTTTATTGTAATCTGCATGGGTAACTGATTTGTTTGCAGTTAAAGCATTCTGTATCTTTACAAATCTTTATCTGTTTAAAAACTTTCATTTTGTGGCTTTCTCTAGTGCTTTGTAGGCTAATAGCTGCAAGCTAGTGGGTGCTGGTTCTTTTGTGTTTTTGTAAAAAAAAAAAAAAAAGTTGTTCTGGTATTTAAGCCCTAACTTTGAGAGAGTTTCTGTCTATACTCACTGAGCAGAGTGGATGAGAGCTGTTGATTCCAACTCTTAGCTGAGATATATAGGTATCCTGTTTTTTTTTTTTTTCGATTATTTAAACAGTTTATTGTTTCTAACAATTTACATATAGCACTTTTATTGTAATCTGCATGGGTAACTGATTTGCTTGCAGTTAAAGTATTTTGTATCTTTAGAAATCTTTATCTGTTTAAAAACTTTCATTTTGTGGCTTTCTCTAGTGCTTTTTAGGCTAATAGCTGGAGGCTAGTGGGAGATGGTTCTTTTGTGTTTTTGTAAAAAAAAAGTTGTTGTTCTGGTATTTAAGCCCTAACTTTGAGAGAGTTTTATTTTTTATTTTATTTATTTTACATTTGTTAACCGGGAGAAATCCGACTGGATGCATGTCCATTTTCAGCGGAGGCCCGGGGAGAAAAGCTCCGAACAATACAGATAACAAAACAGTCAAGAACAGACAAAAATCAAACAAACAATCAAGTGAAGATTCTGTTGTTTACATACTAGATATCATGAGAGATTCAACAAATACATTATCAAGGATGTGATAGAATAAGAAATAAGGTAATGACATAGTAGTATTAATAATATATCTATAGATAATTTCATTTCAAAAAAGTCAACTGATAAAAAAGAACAAGGAAAAACCTTTCATGGGGCAAGAAGTTATCTATTCCTATGAGAAAACTGATGGATAAAGGTCTATTATAGTAGAGTTTTTACAGGAGAGAGTACAAGAGGATTTATATTTGAATAAATGAAGGGAATCCATATCAGAGCCTAGAAATTGTTAGTCAGGAAATGAGCATTGGCATAGCCAGTGCTTCTGGAAGTGATGAAACAGTTGTTTTTTGAATTGGGGTAGAGAAGTATTAGAAAGAATACTGGTGGGAAGAGAGTTCCAGACTTTACCTACAGCATTTATAAAGAGTGCATCGCCTCCTGCGTTGTATGCTTTGACCATTTTTAAGAGTGGTCTGTTCGCGGAGCGTAGACTATTTAGGTTAGTATATGGTAAGACTAAGTTCTCGAGTGAAGGACATTTGTCCGGGTATTTGAGTATTTTAAATATCTCAGTGAGTTGGGTAACTCTAACAAGGTTAGGAAGTTCTATCCATTTTAGTTTTTTTAGGTTGATACAATGATGGGTCCTATATGGAGTTCCTGCTGCAAATCTTGCAATATGATTGTAAGAACAGGATAGTTTATTTAAGTTGGCTTTGTTCAAGTTAGTAAATATTGTGGATGCATAGAGAAGGGTGGAGAGCAAATGTGTCCGGGCAATGGTCACTTTAGCCGTTGGGGTTAGGAAATTTTTAATTCTATATAGCGATCCTAGTTTTTTGTTTACTGTTTTAATGGTTAAGTTGATATGTATGTCAAATTTCAGTTTATTATCAATAGTGACTCCTAGTAGTTTCGTGTGAGGGTCTGGGGAGATAATAGTACCATTTTCGGATGTTATAGAGAAATCAATAAGGTGATTTTTGTGGGTTGGTTGAAAGAGCAATAATTTAGTTTTTTTTTGGATTTAGGATTAACTGACGACCAGATAGCCAATTTTCTACTTTGGTAAAGCAACTTTGCGTTTTTGTTAATAGTATGTCAGGAGGTATATCCGAACAAACTAGTGTAGAGTCATCCGCATATTGAATACAGGTGGCCTCGGGAATGGCTCTATGGAGATCATTAATGAAGACCGAGAAAAGAAGTGGACATAATATGGACCCTTGAGGGACCCCGATGTTATTAGGTAGTAAATTGGAGAGTTTATTCTGCCACAGTACTGCTTGTTTCCTGCCAGAGAGGTAGGCTTTGAACCAATCTAGGGTTAAGTTATCCAGGTAGAGATTTTTTAAGGTGTCCAAAAGTAGTTGATGGTTGACCATATCAAATGCTTTTGATAGATCTTGAAAGAGGTCTGAAGACACTTTTTTGTCATTGCGGTTGTGATTTATTTTGTCTGTAAAGGAGAGAAGGGCGGTTGTGGTACTGTGTTTGGGTCTGAAGCCATGCTGAGAACTGGTTAGAAGGTTGTTGTGGATAAGATATTGGAGGAGTTGTTTATGCATACATCTTTCCATCATTTTGGCTAATGGGGACATTAAAGCTATGGGCCTATAGTTAGATATTTCTGTGGAAGCCCCCCCCCCTTTATGGAATGGTATAACGTTTCTGTCTATACACACTGAGCAGAGCAGATTAGAGCTGTTGATTCCAACTCTTAGTTGAGATATATAAGTATCCTTTTTTTTTTTCGATTATTTATACAGTTTATTGTTTCTAGCAATTTATATATAGCACTTTTATTGTAATCTGCACAGGAAACAGATTTGTTTGCAGTTAAAGCATTTTGTATCTTTACAAATCTTTATCTGTTTAAAAACTTTCATTTTGTGACTTTCTCTAGTGCTTTGTAGGCTAATAGCTGCAGGCTAGTGAAGGCTGGTGCTTTTGTGTTTTTGTAAAAAAAAAAAAAAAAAGTTGTTGTTCTGGTGTTCAAGCCCTAACTTTGACAGAATTTCTGTCTATACACACTGAGCAGAGTGGATGAGAGCTGTTGACGCCGACTCATAGTTGAGAAATATAAGTATCCTGTTTTTTTCGATTATTTATTCCGTTTATTGTTTCTAGCAATTTATATATAGCACTTTTATTGTAATCTGCACGGGTAACTGATTTGTTTGCAGTTAAAGCATTCCGTATCTTTACAAATCTTTATCTGTTTAAAAACATTTATTTTGTGGCTTTCCCTAGTGATTTGTACGCTAATAGCTGCAGGCAAGTGGGGGCTGATTCTTTTGTGTTTGTGTAAAAAAAATGTTGTTCTGGTATTTAAGCCCTAACTTTGAGAGAGTTTCTGTCTATACACACTGAGCAGAGTGGATGAGAGCTGTTGAGTACAACTCTTAGCTGAGATATATAAGTATCCTGTTTTTTTTTTCGATTATTTATACAGTTTATTGTTTCTAGCAATTTATATATAGCACTTTTATTGTAATCTGCACGGGTAACTGATTTGTTTGCAGTTAAAGCATTCCGTATCTTTACAAATCTTTATCTGTTTAAAAACTTTCATTTTGTGGCTTTCTCTAGTGCTGTGTAGGCTAATAGCTGCAGGCTAGTGGTGGCTGGTTCTTTTCTGTTTTGTCAAAAAAAAAAGTTGTTGTTCTGGTATTTAAGCCCAAACTTTGAGAGAGTTTCTGTCTATACACAGTGAGCAGAGTGGATGAGAGCTGCTGACTCCAACACTTAGCTGAGATATAAAAGTATCCTGTTTTTTTTCTTTCGATTATTTATACTGTTTATTGTTTCTAGCAATTTATATATAGCACTTTTATTGTAATCTGCATGGGTAACAGATTTATTTGCAGTTAAAGCATTCTGTATCTCTACAAATCTTTATCTGTTTAAAAACTTTAATTTTGTGGCTTTCTCTAGTGCTTTGTAGGATAATAGCTGCAGGCTAGTGGGAGCTGGTTCTTTTGTGTTTTTGCAAAAAAAAAAAAGTTGTTGTTCTGTTATTTAAGCCCTAACTTTGAGAGAGTTTCTGTCTATACACTCTGAGCAGAGTGGATGAGAGCTGTTGACTCCAACTCTTAGCTGTGATATATAAGTATCCTGTTTTTTTCGATTATTTATACAGTTTATTGTTTCTAGCAATTTATATATAGCACTTTTATTGTAATCTGCAAGGGTATCTGATTTGTTTGCAGTTAAATCATTCTGTGTCTTTACAAATCTTTATCTGTTTAAAAACTTTCATGTTGTGGCTTTTTCTAGTGCTTTGTAGACTAATAGCTGCAAGCTAGTGGGGGCTGGTTTTTTTGTGTTTTTGTAAAAAAAAAAATAAGGTTGTTGCTTTGTTATTTAAGCCCTAACTTTGAGAGAGTTTCTGTCTATACACACTGAGCAGAGTGGATGAGAGCTGTTGATTCCAACTCATAGCTGAGATACATAAGTATCCTGTTTTTTTTTTTTCTGATTATTTATACAGTTTATTGTTTCTAGCAATTTATATGTAGCAATTTTATTGTAATCTGCAAGGTAACTGATTTCTTTGCAGTTAAAGCATTCTGTATCTTTACAAATCTTTATCTGTTTAAAAACTTTCATTTTGTGGCTTTCTCTAGTGCTTTGTAGGCTAATAGCTGCAAGCTAGTGGGGGCTGGTTCTTTTGTGTTTTTGTAAAAAAAAAATAAAAAGTTGCTTCTTTACAAATCCTTATCAGTTTAAAAACTTTCATTTTGTGACTTTCTTTAGTGCTTTGTAGGCTAATAGCTGCAGGCTAGTGAGGGCTGGTTATTTTGTGTTTTTGTAAAAAAAAAAAATGTTGTTGTTCTGGTATTTAAGCCCTAACTTTGACAGAATTTCTGTCTATACACACTGAGCAGAGTGGATGAGAGCTGTTGACTACAACTCTTAGCTGAGATATATAAGTATCCTGTTTTTTTTTTCGATTATTTATACAGTTTATTGTTTCTAGCAATTTATATATAGCACTTTTATTTTAATATGCATGGGTAACTGATTTGTTTGCAGTTAAAGCATTCCGTATCTTTACAAATCTTTATCTGTTTAAAACATTCATTTTGTGGCTTTCTCTAGTGCTTTTTAGGCTAATAGCTGCAGGCTAGTGGGAGCTGCTTCTTTTGTGTTTTTGTAAAAAAAAAAAGTTGTTGTTCTGGTATTTAAGCCCTAACTTTGAGAGAGTTTCTGTCTATTCACACTGAGCAAAGTGGATGAGAGCTGTTGACTCCAACTCTTAGCTGAGATATATAAGTATCCTGTTTTTTTTCGATTATTTATACAGTTTATTGTTTCTAGCAATTTATATATAGCACTTTTTTTGTAATCTGCACAGGTAACTGATTTGTTTGCAATTAAAGCATTCTCTATCTTTACAAATCTTTATCTGTTTAAAAACTTTCATTTTGTAGCTTTCCCTAGTGCTATGTAGCCTAATAGCTGCAGGCTAGTGGGGGCTGTTTTTTTTTTGAGTTTTTGTAAAAAAAAAAAGTTGCTGTTCTGTTATTTAAGCCCTAACTTTGAGAGAGTTTCTGTCTGTACACACTGAGCAGAGTGGATGAGAACAGTTGACTCCAACTCTTAGCTGAGATATATAAGTATCCTGTTTTTTTTTTCGATTATTTATACAGTTTATTATTTCTAGCAATTTATACATAGCACTTTTATTATAATCTGCACAGGTAATTGATTTGTTTGCAGTTAAAGCATTCTGTATCTTTACAAATCTTTATCTGTTTAAAAACTTTCATTTTGGGGCTTTCTCTAGTGCTTTGTAGGCTAATAGCTGCAGGCTAGTGGGAGCTGCTTTTTTGTGTTTTTGTAAAAAAAAAAGTTGTTGTTCTGGTATTTAAGCCCTAACTTTGAGTGAGTTTCTGTCTATACACACTGAGCAGAGTGGTTGAGAGCTGTTGACTCCAACTCTTAGCTGTGATATATAAGTTTCCTGTTTTTTTCAATTATTTATACAGTTTATTGTTTCTAGCAATTTATATATAGCACTTTTATTGTAATCTGCATGGGTAACTGATTTGTTTGCAGTTAAAGCATTCTGTATCTTTACAAATCTTTATCTGTTTAAAAACTTTCATTTTGTGGCTTTCTCTAGTGCTTTGTAGGCTAATAGCTGCAGGCTAGTGGGGGCTGGTTCTTTTGTGTTTTTGTAAAAAAAAAAAAAAAAGTTGTTGTTCTGGTATTTAAGCCCTAACTTTGAGAGAGTTTCTGTCTATACACACTGAGCAGAGTGGATGAGAGCTGTAGACTCCAACTCTTAACTGAGATATATAAGTATCCTGTTTTTTTTGATTATTTATAGAGTTTCCTGTTTCTAGCAATTTATATATAGCACTTTTATTGTAATCTGCACGGGTAACTGATTTGTTTGCAGTTAAAGCATTCTGTATCTTTACAAATCTTTATCTGTTTAAAAACTTTCATTTTGTGGCTTTCTCTAGTGCTTTGTAGGCTAATAGCTGCAGGCTAGTGGGGCTGGTTCTTTTGTGTTTTTGTAAAAAAAAAGTTGTTGTTCTGGTATTTAAGCCCTAACTTTGAGAGAGTTTCTGTCTGTACACACTGAGCAGAGTGGATGAGAACAGTTGACTCCAACTCTTAGCTGAGATATATAAGTATCCTGTTTTTTTTTTCGATTATTTATACAGTTTATTATTTCTAGCAATTTATACATAGCACTTTTATTATAATCTGCACAGGTAATTGATTTGTTTGCAGTTAAAGCATTCTGTATCTTTACAAATCTTTATCTGTTTAAAAACTTTCATTTTGGGGCTTTCTCTAGTGCTTTGTAGGCTAATAGCTGCAGGCTAGTGGGAGCTGCTTTTTTGTGTTTTTGTAAAAAAAAAGTTGTTGTTCTGGTATTTAAGCCCTAACTTTGAGTGAGTTTCTCTCTATACACACTGAGCAGAGTGGTTGAGAGCTGTTGACTCCAACTCTTAGCTGTGATATATAAGTTTCCTGTTTTTTTTTCAATTATTTATACAGTTTATTGTTTCTAGCAATTTATATATAGCATTTTTATTGTAATCTGCATGGGTAACTGATTTGTTTGCAGTTAAAGCATTCTGTATCTTTACAAATCTTTATCTGTTTAAAAACTTTTATTTTGTGGCTTTCTCTAGTGCTTTGTAGGCTAATAGCTGCAAGCTAGTGGGTGCTGGTTCTTTTGTGTTTTTGTAAAAAAAAAAAAAAAAAAAAAAAAAAGTTGTTGTTTTGGTATTTAAGCCCTAACTTTGAGAGAGTTTTTGTCTATACTCACTGAGCAGAGTGGATGAGAGCTGTTGATTCCAACTCTTAGCTGAGATAAATAGGTATCCTGTTTTTTTTTTTCGATTATTTATACAGTTTATTGTTTCTAACAATTTATATATAGCACTTTTATTGTAATCTGCATGGTTAACTGATTTGCTTGCAGTTAAAGTATTCTGTATCTTTACAAATCTTTATCTGTTTAAAAACTTTCATTTTGTGGCTTTCTCTACTGCTTTGTAGGCTAATAGCTGCAGGTTAGTGGGAGATGGTTCTTTTGTGTTTTTGTAAAAAAAAAGTTGTTGTTCTGGTATTTAAGCCCTAACTTTGAGAGAGTTTCTGTCTATACACACTGAGCAGAGCAGATTAGAGCTGTTGATTCCAACTCTTAGCTGAGATATATAAGTATCCTGTTTTTTTTTTCGATTATTTATACAGTTTATTGTTTCTAGCAATTTATATATAACACTTTTATTGTAATCTGCATGGGTAACTGATTTGTTTTCACTTAAAGCATTCTGTATCATTACAAATCTTTATCTGTTTAAAAACTTTCATTTTGTGGATTTCTCTAGTGCTTTGTAGGCTAAGAGCTGCAGGCTAGTGGGGGCTGGTTCTTTTGTGTTTTTGTAAAAAAAAAAAAAAAAAATTGTTGTTCTGGTATTTAAGCCCTAACTTTGAGAGAGTTTCTGTCTATACACACTGAGCAGAGTGGATGAGAGCTGTTGACTCCAACGCTTAACTGAAATATAAAAGTATCCTGTTTTTTTTCGATTATTTATACAGTTTATTGTTTCTAGCAATTTATATATAGTACTTTTATTGTAATCTGCATGGGTAACTGATTTGTTTGCAGTTAAAGCATTCCGTATCTTTACAAATCTTTATCTGTTTAAAAGCATTCATTTTGTGGCTTTCACTAGTGCTTTGTAGGCTAATAGCTGCGGGCTAGTGGGAGCTGGTTCTTTTGTGTTTTTGTAAAAAAAAAAAAAGTTGTTGTTCTGGTATTTAAGCCCTAACTTTGAGAGAGTTTCTGTCTATAGACACTGAGCAGAGTGGATGAGAGCTGTTGACTACAACTCTTAGCTGAGATATATAATTATCCTGGGTTTTTTTTTGATTATTTATACAGTTTATTGTTTCTAGCAATTTATATATAGCACTTTTTTTGTAATCTGCACAGGTAACTGATTTGTTTGCAGTTAAAGCATTCCGTATCTTTACAAATCTTTATCTGTTTAAAAACATTCATTTTGTGTCTTTCTCTAGTGCTTTGTAGGCTAATAGCTGCAGGCTAGTGGGAGCTGGTTCTTTTGTGTTTTTGTAAAAAAAAAAGTTGTTGTTCTGGTATTTAAGCCCTAACTTTGAGAGAGTTTCTGTCTATACACAGTGAGCAGAGTGGATGAGAGCTGTTGACTACAACTCTTAGCTGAGATATATAAGTATCCTGTTATTTTTTTCGATTATTTATACAGTTTATTGTTTCTAGCAATTTATATATAGCACTTTTATTGTAATCTGCACGGGTAACTGATTTGTTTGCAGTTAAAGCATTCTGTATCTTTACAAATCTTTATCTGTTTAAAAACTTTCATTTTGTGGCTTTCTCTAGTGCTTTGTAGGCTAATAGCTGCAGGCTAGTGGGAGCTGGTTCTTTTGTGTTTTTGTAAAAAAAAATATTGTTCTGGTATTTAAGCCCTAACTTTGAGAGAGTTTCTGTCTATACACACTGAGCAGAGTGGATGAGAGCTGTTGACTACAACTCTTAGCTGAGATATATAAGTATCCTGTTTTTTTTCGATTATTTATACAGTTTATTGTTTCTAGCAATTTATATATAGCACTTTTATTGTAATCTGCACGGGTAACTGATTTGTTTGCAGTTAAAGCATTCCGTATCTTTACAAATCTTTATCTGTTTAAAAACATTCATTTTGTGGCTTTCTCTAGTGCTTTGTAGGCTAATAGCTGCAGGCTAGTGGGAGCTGGTTCTTTTGTGTTTTTGTAAAAAAAAGTTGTTGTTCTGGTATTTAAGCCCTAACTTTGAGAGAGTTTCTGTCTATACACACTGAGCAGAGTGGATGAGAGCTGTTGACTCCAACTCTTAGCTGAGATATATAAGTATCCTGTTTTTTTTTTCGATTATTTATACAGTTTATTGTTTCTAGCAATTTATATATAGCACTTTTATTGTAATCTGCACAGGTAACTGATTTGTTTGCAGTTAAAGCATTCTCTATCTTTACAAATCTTTATCTGTTTAAAAACTTTCATTTTGTGGCTTTCTCTAGTGCTTTGTAGGCTAATAGCTGCAGGCTAGTGGGAGCTGATTCTTTTGTGTTTTTGTAAAAAAAAAAGTTGTTGTTCTGGTATTTAAGCCCTAACTTTGACAGAGTTTCTGTCTATACACACTGAGCAGAGTGGATGAGAGCTGTTGACTCCAACTCTTAGCTGAGATATATAAGTATCCTGTTTTTTTTCGATTATTTATACAGTTTATTGTTTCTAGCAATTTATATATTGCACTTTTATTGTAATCTGCACGGGTAACTGATTTGTTTGCAGTTAAAACATTCCGTATCTTTACAAATCTTTATCTGTTTAAAAACATTCATTTTGTGGCTTTCTCTAGTGCTTTGTAGGCTAATAGCTGCAGGCTAGTTGGGGCTGGTTCTTTTGTGTTTGTGTAAAAAAAAAGTTGTTGTTCTGGTATTTAATCCCTAACTTTAAGAGGGTTTCTGTCTATACACACTGAGCAGAGTGGATGAGAGCTGTTGACTACAACTCTTAGCTGAGATATATAAGTATCCTGTTTTTTTTTTTTGATTATTTATACAGTTTATTGTTTCTAGCAATTTATATATAGCACTTTTATTGTAATCTGCACGGGTAACTCATTTGTTTGCAGTTAAAGCATTTCATATCTTTACAAATCTTTATCTGTTTAAAAACATTCATTTTGTGGCTTTCTCTGGTGCTTTGTTGGCTAATAGCTGCAGGCTAGTGGGAGCTGGTTCTTTTGTGTTTTTGTAAAAAAAAAATTGTTGTTCTGGTATTTAAGCCCTAACTTTAAGAGAGTTTCTGTCTATACACACTGAGCAGAGTGGATGAGAGCTGTTGACTACAACTCTTAGCTGAGATATATAAGTATTCTAGGTTCATAGGTTCATAGGTTTATACTAGGCTATTTGCCGTAAAGCATTTGTAAGCCTAGCCCAAAGTTTTGTGGCTTACGCCACCCCTTATATGAAAAAATACTGTGCCCATTAGTTTGTTGTGCCTCTGTCCAGCAGTGACACAGAGATGATTCCCGGGGTAAACCTACAATCTCCCATCCACAGGTCAAGATTTCTCTTGAACAGAGCCAACAAGGTGCACTGCCTCACATGGACCGGGACTCTATTCCACAGCATAGGGAGTCTCTGAGTGATAAATCTATCCCTCCAGCATGTCCTATTTATATCCGTGCTAAGGTTTAAGTCGCTTGCTCTAGTGGTTTTGGTGGATTTGGATTTTTTGAGGTGGAGCATGTCCTTTAATTCCGGGTTGGACATGGCCTTGTATGTCAGGCACATGTCACCTCTGAGCAGACGGTATGCGACTGAGCTGGAGTTTCTTCAATCTGGCAGCATATGACAGATTTTGGAGTCCCTTTATCCTTTTGGTGAGGAACTTTTGGGGTCTCTCCAATTGCTGCAAATGTCGGGTGAAATACATCCCGAATGGGGCATTGTACTCGATCATTGGTCTGATAAGTGAAGAGTACAGGGGAATAATGACCTCACTAGATCTGGATGTGAATCCCTGCATGATCAGGTGGGCAATGTAGAAGGTCTTTCTAACCACTTTAGCAACGTGAGTGTCAAAAGAAAGGCCACTGTTAACCTGGGTCCCCAGGTCCCTGATAACCTCTTCTGTGCTTAGTGGATTGCCACCTATATGGTAGCTTGGCGTTACCTTGTTTTTCCCGAAGGGTATGACTATACATTTTTTGGCATTTAACTTCAGGCCATGGCTCTGGCACCAGGTATCTGTTTCCGTGAGTCCCTTCTGAAGGATATCCGTGTCTGATGCACTTTCCACTATGGCGCCCAGTTTGCAGTCGTCTGCAAACTTTGTCAGCCAAAGTCCTCCCATGTTGGCTTGTACTTCTGAGAAGTAGATGCCGAACAATAGGGGGACAAGGACCGAGCCCTGTGGGACATCACTTGTGACCAGCTTGGAGTCTGACATAGCGCCAGCAACTCTAACCCTGTGGGTTCTGTCCTTAAGCCAGTTTGCAACCCATCTTGTGACATATGGGTTTACATTTAAGCTGGTAAGTTTTTCTACAATACCCGAGTGGGGTTTTGTGTCGAAAGCCTTTGCAAGGTCAAGGTAGGCTGTATGGACTGCCTTTCCCTCATCAATGACCTTGGTGACTGTTTTGAAGAAGTCGACCAGGTTCAAAAGGCATGATCTGCACTTGACGAAACCAAACTGGGTCGGGTCCAATGTCTGCAAGTCCCCTATATCTTTGTTTATGAGCTCCATTATGATCCTCTCCATAGCTTTGCAGACTAGACTTGTTAAGCTTATGGGGCGGTAATTACCAGGGTCCGTAGAGGCACCGCCTTTGTGGAGTGGGACCACAGTTGCCGTACGCCTCTCCTTGGGCACGTATCCTGTGTTAAGGCTGAGATTAAACAACTGCCTTATGTGCGGGTTTAATTCCTCATTTAGCTCATGTAGCACACAGCCGAGGACACCATCCGGTCCCATTGATGCTGTGTTTTTAGCTTTAGAGAGAGCAGCTTTCACCTGCGCATTTGAGATGTCTGGGAGGCTACACTCTGCTGGGATAGTTATCTCTCCTTTAGGGGAGAGGGTGAAGTTTGCACTGAACCTGTCTGCCAGTATGTTGGCAATGTCTGTGGGTTCAGTGATTTTTGTACCATTTTGGACTAATTCTGAGCATATCTAGGAGTTTCCACCCAGGTTCCTAACATAGCTGAAAAAGGCCTTATGATTGTCCTTTGAATCCATGGCAATTTTTCTCTCAAAATTGGCCTTAGTTGATTTATGAGTGCTTGTATTTTTTACTAATAATGATCAGGGTGACTTCCTTTTATGGATTTTGTTCTATCATGTAATAGCTTTCTCCTCTTATTGTAAAGTTTGTTAATGGCAGGGGTCCACCAGACTGGACGTTTGCCCTTTCTGGAAAGAGTCTTGGTTTTATTTGGGATTGCCTGATCCATGCAGTCCTGGAGGTGTTCATAAAAGGCATTTGTAAGGGCTTCCGCAGCTTGGGTTGTGGTTTCCACTGGCTCAGGGGCCTTGAAGGATACCACACCAGTCTTGGGTAGTGTGAAGTTTGCTTTTGAGAGGTTCTTCACTGTGGTCTTTTTTGTTTGGGGTGGGGGCGGGATGTGGATTTCCAGTGAGATTAGTTTATGATCAGATCTCACCAATGAGGGATATACTTCCGGTGTGGAGCATTTTGTCCCCATGTTTGTGATAATGAGATCTAGTACATTTTCTCCTGTCGTGGGAACAGTGACTAGCTGTTCCATGGCATTTGAATTTATGAACTCCAGGAACCATTGGGCTAGAAAGTTAGGGCTTGAGTAATGTTCCCAGTCTACATTCGGGTAGTTGAAGTCACCCAATATGATGGTGTTTGGAGATACATTTATACCCTCCAGTGTCTTCAGGAAGGCTGTGCGGGGTTCCTGAGTTTGAGAGGGTGGCCTGTAGCATGCTACAATTTGTAGAGCAGTTTTGCCTATTGTTAGTTGCACCTGGATGGTTTCGAGCTTGCATTGCCACCAACCTGGAGGTGTGGGTATCCTTTATGAATATGGATACACCCCCTCCTTTTGTGGTGTGGTCCAGGTTTTGGGGCCGGAAAGCATGATATGAGGTAAAACCTAATAGTGCCGGGGTGCTCTCAGGAGCCTTGAACCAGGTTTCAGTTACAGCACAGACATCGATGTTCTCCATACTGAGAAGGGCCTCTAGTGCGTGCATTTTGAGATTTAGACTTCTGGCATTAAGCAGCATTACCCTCAGTTTCTTCCCATTTTTGTTTTCTAGGGTGGTAGGTTTAGAATTTGAACCTTGCCTAAAAAAGGCACTATGGGGGTGGCAAGAGCCTTAGCCAATATCCGGAATCCCAGGGGTGACAGGTGCAAGCCGTCCTTGCGAAGCAGCGTGGCTTGTCAAGCATGTCATCCCAGGCAGACAGACACTGGATCCCCTTTGAATGACACCAGACATTAAGCCAATTGTTAAAGCTGATCATCTTGTCTCTATATTGTGGCATCATTCTTGGTGAAGGAAGGATACTGTTCAGGGTCAGGGTCATACCTGCCTGGGCTACATAATCAGAGAGCTCATCTATGTCTCTTTTCATGTAGTCCAGGGAGGTACATCTCAGGTCGTTCACACCAGCATGGACAATGACTGTGTCATATTTGTACCTGCCGTGGAGTGACCCGAGTGCTTGTGTTATGTGGCTGATTCTAGTGCCCGATAGGCAGCTTACTGTGACCCTCTCCTTGTTCAGCCTGGTGAGTGGGACGTCAGTGTGTCTGACTATGGAGTCACCTATGACAAGTATGTTTGGTGTTGTATTTGGCCTTAAGGGCTGTGACTGCTTTGCACACTGATTTTGTGGTTTATGTGTTGCTTGTGGGGTGTCTTGAGGTAGCAGTTGTTTGGGTGTCTGCTTTGGAGGCCTCTGCTGTTTAGGTAAATTTTTACTCAGAGCCTCCAAGTATGTCTTTGTGTGTTTATGTGTTTGATTCAGTGGTGTGGTAGCATTATGTGAGGCTGGTTTTGTGGTGTGTGTAGTTTCCTTCTCCTCCTGTCTGGTCTTGCCAGTCCTGAGTTGAGAGAGCTCAGCCTCCAGTTTGGCTAAATAGCTGCATCTCTCACAAGTATTTGTGTTGTGTGGGAGGAGGAGAGGGTTGTCTGTGTACATGAGGCAATTGTAACATTGCCTCAATATTCCCAGATTCACCAACTGGGCAGGAGAGGACGCCAGCATCTGGCCCTTCGACATGCTAGAAAAATTAAGAAGTTAGGTATGAGACTGAATAAGAGAGGACTTAGTAAGGAAGTGGGTACTCCTGGGGGGCTTTCACAAGTGAGGGACTTTGTATAATATAGAAGTGACAAGTGCTGAGCTTTTTTTTTTTTTTTTTTTTTTTTTTTTGAGAAAAAAAAAAAAAAACTTTTAGGAACAAGTGCTGCGCTTTTTACTCAAGGGATATACTGTTTAGGTTACTAGTAGAGCAGTTCTAAGGGAAAAAATGAAGAACAGACTTTATGGAGCCAGAAAAAGTTTAACCTTGTTAAACCGGCGCTGCCCGATGCTGCTCTAGTGGCAACTCTGCGCTAAATCGCACTGAAGCACGCTAAAGCGTGCTTTATAGCAGGGGGCTGGAAAAGGCAGGAAATGACCCAAAATGGCCACTGAACTACAAGTTACTGTCTTAAACCACTCCTCTGAGGACAAACAGGCAGCTCAGTACTCCCCACTCCCACTGGTGAGTAAAGAAACTTCCCCCTGACCAAACAAAGAAAATGGAGAAGTACAGGAACCAAGACAAAGCCCAGGGATCAGCAAAATCTGATCACTGGAACAAACTAGCCAGGAAAGTTAGGAGAACAAGAATATTTTTTTTTTTTTTCAAGTTTTTTCACAGACAGAACAGAAAACACAATAAATGCTTTGCTTTTCGATTAAATGCTATCAAAAGCTAGTACACTTGAGTGTATTAGCCTGTAGTTTAACTTTTAAGAAGTGCAACCAACAATTAAAGCTTATAAAAACAGGAAAAACAGGTGATACCACTATAAAATAGACAGAAACAGTCGTCGAATAACACAAATGGTCGAAAAATGCAAGAAAAAATACTTAAAATCTGGAAAGTTGCTTTTTTCCTTTCTCTGCTGCTCTAGGAACTCTGCTGGATACCACGAGTTTTTTTTTTGATTATTTATACAGTTTATTGTTTCTAGCAATTTATATATAGCACTTTTATTGTAATCTGCAAGGGTAACTGATTTGTTTGCAGTTAAATCATTCTGTGTCTTTACAAATCTTTATCTGTTTAAAAACTTTCATGTTGTGGCTTTCTCTAGTGCTTTGTAGACTAATAGCTGCAAGCTAGTGGGGGCTGTTTTTTGTGTTTTTGTAAAAAAAAAAAGTTGTTGTTCTGGTATTTAAGCCCTAACTTTGAGAGAGTTTCTGTCTATACACACTGAGCAGAGTGGATGAGAGCTGTTCACTCCAACTCTTAGCTGAGATATATAAATATCCTGTTTTTTTTTCGATTATTTTTATAGTTTATTGTTTCTAGCAATTTATATATAGCACTTTTATTGTAATCTGCACGGGTAACTGATTTGTTTGCAGTTAAAACATTCTGTATCTTTACAAATCTTTATCTGTTTAAAAACTATAATTTTGTGGCTTTCTCTAGTGCTTTGTAGGCTAACATCTCTCCACCCACCCTCCCTGTTGGTGTCTTGTGTTATACTTGGTGGCTTTGCAGTTGCCCTCCCCTACTATAAATCTGATCTGGGACACTCCTCCCAGTCTAGTGTCATTAGCTCATTCTACCTAATACAGAGAGAACATTTGATAAGGCCTTCTGTTTCTCCTTTTTCCTTTAAAAAAAAAAATGTGTCTGAATTTCCTTATGTTCTGACTGTGCTTCTCAAACAGTTTGGAAATATAGAGTATATTTTAGAGCATTTATTATAACTGTAATTGCCTTAATAGTGCTACAACTCAAGTGCTCTAGGTTGCACTGCATCTGAAGTGTTTGTGTGTTTTAGCTGCTTTTCTGTATATATAGACTTCCCTGTATATATAGACTAACTACTTATTCTGCTGTATTACTGCCACTTAAATCGTTTTTCAGTTGTGCACTTGCCTTGCTTCATTTAAAAAGTTTTAAACTGCTAATTTTGTAGAGTTTTAATTGCATTTACTGTTTAGGACTACACACTCAAGTGTGTTAGACTTTTCTGTGTTTATTTACTGTATTATTGCATTGTTTAGCCTGTTTCAACAAAAAAAAAAAATATATATATATATATATATATATATATATATATATATATATATATATATATATATATATACTACCTTGTTTGCTCGTTTCCCACCTTTTCTAGCCAGTCCATATCCCAGGCCTTGCTTGTCTCAGGACTTTATTTTCTGTGCTCAGAGCTATCCAGACCTTGCTGTGGCAGAGGGAAGTCCTACTGCCTACCAGTGGGACTGGTGAGCATTGTACTGCCTATCTATCGCTAGAGGAGTGGTTTCCAGCTCTGAAATTGTAATTTTATTAGCCTTTTTGGGTTTATTTCTATCCCTTTCAACTTTCTGGCTTAAAAATGAGTGTGTTTGCACATTTTTTACATCATGCAGCACTATGATGCTACAGTTAAACTATTCCAGGTGCCAGAAAGTCTGCTCTTCAAATTTTCCCTTAAAACAAGCTGGTTTCTCAGTATTAGCACTAAGATCTGAACTCCTGTGACTAGTACTTTCTCTAGAACCTGCTGTAAAGCACTAGGAAGCCTGAAACTGATACAATCACTCAGCTCTCCTTGTCAATAAGGAGAAATTAATCATAG
Organism: Protopterus annectens; assembly: GCF_019279795.1. Classification (NCBI taxonomy): domain Eukaryota; kingdom Metazoa; phylum Chordata; order Ceratodontiformes; family Protopteridae; genus Protopterus; species Protopterus annectens. Next base: position 157,353,570 of record NC_056731.1, read on the forward strand.
GCACTAAACAGCCTACAATTGCAAATTACCTTGCAAAGGTAAGAGAAAACAGCTCTTAAACCTTACAAAAAAGCACCTAAACAGGCATGTCCAAGGGTCAGCTTCTGGTGGTTTCTCCTGTCCACCTGGTGAATCTGGGCATACTGGGGCAATGTGGCAACTGCCTCATGTACACAGACAATCCTCTCCTACTACCACACAACACTACAACCTGCGGGAGATGCCCTTACATAGCCAAACTGGAAGCAAATCTCTCTCTGGTCAAGACTGTGCTAGACAGTCAAGAGGAGAATGCTAACACCTGCATTACACCTCTAGCAACTCATAGCCCTTCAAAACTCACACCATCAACTCCCACACATAGCAACACTAAACCCACATATGCGGAGGCCCTTAACATTAACCTGCCCAAATAACAAGGACCTCCGAAGCCAAAATGCAAACAAACACCAGTCACAACCAAAGTGACACATAGCTCACAACACCAGCATGCCACCCAACAACAGCCCCTAAGGCAAGACAATGTACCCAACACTTTAGTCATAGGTGACTCTATAGTCAGGCACACTGATGTCCCACTCACTAGGCTGAAGAAGGAGAAAATTACAGTCAGCTGTCTGTCGGGTGCCAGGATCCACCACATAATGCATGCACTCAAGTCACTCCACAACAAGTACAAATATGACTCTGTCATTGTCCATGCTGGAGTAAATGACTTGAGACGTACCTCCCTGGACTACATGAAAAGAGACATGGAAGAGCTCTTGGATCATGTGACCCTGGCATGTATGACCCTAGCCCTGAGTAGCATCCTGCCTTCGCCCAGAATGATACCACAGTATAAGGACAAAATGACTGACTTCAACAATTGGCTAAGCTTCTGGTGTCATTCAAAGGGGATCCAGTATTTGTCTGCCTGGAAAGACATGATCGACAAACCATGATGCTTTGCCAGAGATGGTCTGCACCTGTCACCCCTGAGATTCAGGTTACTGGCTAAAGCTCTTGCCACTCCTATAGTGCCTTTTTTAGGCAAGGTTCAAAGGATAAAACCACCACCATAACAGATACAAGCATGCAAAATCTGAAGGTAATGCTACTCAATGCTAGAAGTCTAAACTTCAAAATGCACTCTCTCAAGGCACTCCTAAAAATGGAGAACATCGATATCTGTGCAGTGACTGAGACCTGGTTCAAGGCTCCAGAGAGCACCCCTGCAATACCAGGCTACAATTCTTACCACACTTTTCGGCCACAAAATCAAGACCGAAACACTAAAGGTGGAGGAGTGTCCATATTCACCAAGGATAGGGTTACCATATTTGGTTACACGAAAAAGAGGACGATAGATTCTTTGTTGGGGCAAAAGGTCTTTCACACTAGGTGAAGACCAAAAAAAAAAAAAAGGTCGCTGTTCCACATTAAAGACAAGTAGCAAACTTTCTGGCCTACTAGAAATTGAAAATAGGGCAGCAGCAGCTTCTAACTACTACACACTCACACACACACCATCAATAACTCACAAAAAAAAAAAAATAACATACCAGAATTATTTTGGGTAATGAAAGTACAGTCTGTAATAGCAAAACGGAGACTCCGACTCACTCACTCTGTAATGATGAGAATCGGCTGTGCTGGGTCGTGGTGGGTCAGTCCTCTCGCCTCCTCCCTAACACATACAGACAGTCAGTCCTCCTGCACTTCTCCCGCCATGCAAATACAGTCTCGCCGCTCTCGCGACTCTCGCGAGCTCTTCTACCTTCCGCGCATGCGTAGATTTGAATTCTGCCTCGGGAGTGTAAAACCCGGACAAATCTCGGGAATTAAAAAAAAAATGCCCGGACGCCCGGACAGGAGCACAAAAAGAGGACATGTCCGGGGAAAACCGGACATATGGTAAGCCTAACCAAGGATATTCACACCTCCAGGCTAGTTGCCCAACACAATGCAGTTGAAATTTTCCAGGTGCAACTAACATTAGGTAAGACTGCAATCCAAACTGTAGCTTGCTACAGCTCCCCCACCATACCCCAAGATTCTCACTACACCTTCCTAAACATACTGGAAAATATTAAGATACAACCAAACACCCTAATACTAGGTGATTTCAACTACCCTGCCATTAATCGGAAAAACTACTCGGGTACCAACTCCTTTTCCCAACAGTTCTTGGAATTCATAAATTCCAACGCCCTGGATCAACTAATCCATTGTCCCCCCAGGGGCTCCAATATCCTAGACCTGGTCATTACCAACATGGGAGATAGATGCTCCACACCAGTGGTCACCCCCTCATTGGTCAGGTCTGACCATAAACAAATCACCCTTGACATCCACATCCCACCACCACCCCCCAGTAAGGAAGCCTCCTTAAAAACTTCTCCAAAGCCAACTTCATGCTACTGAAGTCAGAAGTGACAAACTTCACAACACCCACACAGACGGGATCTGGAAGTTCAACTGCAGAATCCTACACTAAGGCACTGTACAAGCACATCCACTTGTGCATGAATCGTGCCATCCTAAATAGAACCAAGATGCTCTTCTCCAAAAAAAGGAAGCCAATCTGGTGGTCCCCTGATATAAACAAACTATACAACAGAAGAAAGAAACTGTTGCAGAAAAGAGGGAAATCCCAGGATGCAAAAAACTCCCTCTCCAGCCTCAGTAAGAAGCTGAGATCCCTCATAAAATCCTCAAAAGCTAGTTACGAAAATAAAATTGCCAAAGATTCCAAAGACAACCACAAGGCATTCTATAGTTATGTCAAGAATCTAAATGGCAATGCTCAGATCTGCTCTGAGCTACAACAGAATGGCATTAAATATACTGACCCCAAGAATATTGCCAATATCCTGGCAGATCGATTTAGTGCCAACTTCACTCCCCTCTCACCCCCTAAAGGGCCCATCTCAATACCAAAAGATTGCCAAATTCCGATAATCACAGCCACACAGGTAGAAACAGCACTCTCCAAAGCTAAGAATACAGCATCCATGGGACCAGATGACATCCCAGGCTGTGTACTACATGAACTACAAAATGAACTGGCATCCCACCTAAGTGTCATGTTTAATCATAGCCTTACTTCAGGCTTCGTGCCCACTGAGTGGTGCACAGCTACAGTTATCCCAATCCACAAGGGAGGATCTACCTTGGATCCCGGGAACTGCCGCCCCATCAGTCTGACAAGCCTGATCTGCAAGGGCATGGAACGCATTATCATGGAACTTATAAACAAAGAAATTGGCAACCTCCAGACACTGGACCCCACCCAGTTTGAGTTTGTGAAGGGCCGATCTTGTCTCCTGAATCTGATTGACTTCTTTGAATCAGTCTCCAGAGCTGTGGACGAGGATAAGGAGGTCCGCACAGCCTATCTGGACCTTGCCAAGGCCTTCAACACCATCCCCCACTCTGGAATCATAGATAAACGTACTAAGCTGGGCATAAATCCCTATGTCACTTGATGGGTTGCCAACTGGCTTACTGACAGAACCCAGACTGTAAAAGTAGCCGGCTCCAAATCCTGCTTCAGACACGTGACAAGTGGAGTACCTCAGGTTTCAGTCCTAGGACCACTCTTGTTTGGCATCTACTTCTCTGAAGTACAGGCCAACACTAAGGGACTCTGGCTAACAAAGTTTGCAGATGACTGCAAACTGGGAGCCATTATTGAATCCCCAAATGATGTGGATATTCTACAAAAGGGCCTTACAGAAACAGATGCCTGGTGCCAGAGCCATGAGCTCAAGCTTAATGCCAAGAAATGTATAGTCATCCCCTTTGGGAAAAAAACATGTACCATTAAATTACCACATAGGTGGCAGTACACTAAACACCAAAAGTGTAATAAGAGACTTAGGGACACAGGTGGACAGTGGTCTCACCTTCGATAACCACATTGCCACAACAGTCAAGAAATCCTTCTCTGTGGCACACCTCATCACTAAGGGCTTTTCATCCAGAAAAAAGGAGGTCATTGTCCCACTGTACTCATCCCTCATTAGACCCATTATAGAGTATAATGCCGCATTTGGTATGTACCTCACAAGACATCTGCAACAGCTGGAAAGGCCACAGAAATACCTCACTAAAAGAATCACAGGCCTAAAGCAGATGCCATATGCTGACCGTCTAAAAAAACGCCAGCTATACTCTGTGGCATATCATATACTCAGAGGTGATCTCTGCTTAACATACAAGGCCATGTCAAACCCTGAGCTGTTGGACATGCTCCACTTAAAGAAATCCCAATCCCTCAGAGCCACACGCTCCAGGGATCTAAACCTTATCATCACAATGAACAAAACATGCTGGAGGGATAGGTTCTTGACCCAGAGACTCCCCATACTCTGGAATAGACTGCCCATACATGTCAAGCAGAGCACCTCATTGGCCCTCTTCAAAAGGAACCTTGATGATTGGATGGGAGATAGGAAATTCACCCTGGGGATCATGTCATTCGCCTTGCTAGACAGGGGCCCAGAGAAGTAAATATTGTGGGAAAAAATTTCCAGGGAATTATTATGGCTAGGCTTGCATAGGCCTTAGGGCTGATAGCCTAGTACTAACCTATGAACCTATGAACCTATGAAAAGATAGATACCAGGATATAATTTCAAATAATATGAACACTATTAGTTATTTAATAATAATAAGAAAGGAAATATATGTATTTAATATTAACCTGGGACAAAATAATAAACGAAATGAATATATTGTATTAAGGGAAATACTCTAAATAAATTATTTCATATTCATAACTATTTGAACTAGTAAACACATAAGTTCATAGTTACCCCCTGCTTATAATATTTTATTAGTGTACATGACAGATTGTAAACTAATATTAGAGAGAAGTTCTACTACCTAGAACTTGCACTGAAAGAGCAGACAGAACCTGGATAAATAATAATAATCTGTATTGCATGTCTCCACTCATACCTTTACAAATTAATGTAATTCTTTCTTCATACTAAAATCTTTATAGAATATGAGGATTTGCTTAACATTTTGTATAATATGACATGATGCAAAATCATCATAACTTGTGATTACGCATATATTCAGACACCTTCTTGTGTGTTTATAGTGCTTTCATGCTGCTATGCCAGTGTTTACTGCAATTTCCAGTGAATTCACCCATCATAATCATATAGAAAATGCAAATCATTTACAAAGACTTTGAACTAATGAAATGTCACCAAATCTGTATTGTCATCTATCTGTCATGTAGTTTAAATATTATTATGTTATTATGTAGTAATTAAAACAATTTGCAAAGCCTGCTTATCAATTACGTGTTTCAGGGTAATATATACTTTTTCTATGATTGACGAATGACAACAAATAATAAGACATGTCATTATCTGAATATGGAGAAGGTGCAAAAAGGGGAAGCAAGAAAAGAGGATTTGGTTACTATTCTACAATGAATGAAGGACAGTATACACAACATAAAAGAGGTAGATGGAATTGATTGTTCCGTTCAATATAGTGGTTCTAATGTTGTTAATTTATCAGGTTATTCACTTATGGATGAACAAAATTCTGTATTAAATCTTGGATTAAAATTTGTTCCTACAGTGATACCTGCTTTTCACATAGTAAGGCAAGATATATTTAGGTTTGTCAGAAAATTGCATCTTAAGTGTTTTTTTTGCTGAACAATCGAATGTACAATATGAATGTGTAGATACGGACATTGATAGTAATGAAGATAGTTTTTATTCGTGTGTTTCTGATGTTTTTCATGTGGATGCTTTGCCTTATGCATAGATTTTATTGGATACTAGCACATTGCCATGTAAAAGCAAATTTATTCCCCCTTATGTAAACAACAATATTCATTGTTTTTCAGAAACGCTTTGTTTTTCTGTACAAGAACTTATAGAACAATATAAAAACACACCTAATCAACAGTTTAATATGACTAAAAATGAGTGGCTTGCTCTTAAATATCTGATGACTAAACAAGATCTTATTATTAAGCCTTCAGATAAAGGCAATAAAATTGCAATACTTCATTATGGTCAATACTTGGATATGTGTATGCAGCACTTGAATGAAAATACAACTTATGAAGTAAGTGATATGACCATGTATATAAAAGCTATGGAAAATTTCACTGTGTTATTAGAAAAAGGATGCCATTTAGGTTATTTCACTAAGAAGGATACTGACATTAAATTTAATATGGATGAATGTAGTTTAGCTACTTACTATTGTCTTCCAAAACTACATAAAAACAATGTGAAACCCCCCAGGAAGACCAATAGTTTTTGCAACTAATTATTTTTTACATAATGTGGGTCTTCTTATTCATAATTTCTTACTACCCTATGTGGAGAAGTTAAGTTCCTATATTTGAGACTCTTTTGATTTTTTAGAGAAAATTTCAAGCATAAAATGGACTGCTGATATGTTTTTGATATCTATAGACATTTGTAGTTTGTATACTAATATCAAACATGAAGATGGCATAAAGGCATTACAATATTTTTGGAAGATAGCCCTAGGTCCCATTACATGATGGACTTGGTTCATTTTTGTTTATTACAAAATTATTTTAGTTTTAATAATGTTATTTATCATCAATTGTGGGGTACAGCTATGGGGGCATCATTTGTCCCCATGTATACAAATTTATTTATAGCTAAATTTGAATTTGATTATATATACAAAAATGAATTTGTGGAGCAACATGTTTTGTTTTATTTTAGATACATAGATGATTTGATTTTTGTTTGTAAGGGGGGGGGGTACATCTAGTTCCACAATTTTTGTCTCAGTTGAATAATAACATCTATGATATCAAATCTGATGGTTTGCAGTGTGGTGTTGAGATTGATTTTTTAGATATACACCTTACTGGAATGAAAGAAGGTTCTATTAAAACTACTGTTCACCGTAAGTTTGATGATATTAATCAGTATTTACATGGTACAAATTGCCATCCTGACCATACCATGAAAGCCTTACCTTATGGGGAAATAATTAGACTTTCAAGGCTTTGTAATAATACTTTAAATTTACAAACACAAATAAATCAAACTTTATCCATGTTTTTACATAGGGGTTACAGTGAAGCTATGATTAAGGATTCTATAAATAAAATTATTGGTGTCAATATCAATAAACATATTAATGGACATGTTGGTATTATAAAAAGACATCAATCTAAGAAAGGTGAAAAAATATATTTTGTCACTACATATAATACATTGAGTGAAAAATGTGGCAAATAGTGAAACTCCACTGGAAGTTGTTACTGAGGGATGAAATTTTGAATGCTATAATTGATGATATGCCCTATGTGGCTTATAAAAGAGGGCAAAATGTATGTGACAAGTTGGTGAAATCTTATTTTGTATTACCTATGATGGATGTTCCTGTTTCTCTAAGCAACAAAGGTACTAGACCTTGTAACAACTGTAATATATGTTGCTATATAGTACCTAGTTTTTATAGAATAATTGGGAAACAGTTTGTAACAAATGATGTTTTCTGTTGTGAAGCAGATGGTGTGGTGTATTGTTAAAGGTGCCCCTGCAACCTATTTTATATTGGTGAAACTAAGAGAAAATTCAAAACAAGGTTGCAGGAACACATTAGAGATATTAAAAAACAGAAAGAAGAAAGTCCTATAGCAATGCATTTTATGCATAAGCATAATTTTGATTATACTTTATTAGAGACAACAATTTTAGAGAAAGTATTTATTAGACAGGGGGCGATGATAGATTAATTAAAAATAGATTATTGTACAATGAAACTGTGCTTATTTTAAAATGTGATACCCTTGTACCAAGGGGGTTAAACACGGACATTAATAAGTATCTGCTTTAAATTCCTTGTTTCAATGTATTTTTTATTGGTTTCATTAATTGTCTAATTAATTAATTAGTGTTTTTATATATATATATATATATATATATATATATATATATATATATATATATATGTATGTATGTGTATATAGGGGAATGTTTTAACATGAATTTGTACTCTTTGAAGGCTGTTTTGGCCGTGGCGCTAAGTGCAATAAATTGTTCTTTTCTTGGAACTGATTCTAGTGTTGTTCATCATTATCTGAAGTGTATGATATAACAGATATAGTATTCCTTTCCTCTCATACAAGGCAGAAGAAAAAATATAGCAGTACTGTCTATTACCATATATACATTCACTGAGTAAACATGTCATATTCAATAACTGCAAGCAATATGGATAACCTCCACACCCATTCGCTGTCCCTGCTTTTGCCTCAGCTCTACATGTTATTAACATTTAAATCATATTTACTCCACCTTGCCTCTCTTTTACTTCATGACTCTTTCACATTCTTTAATAGCATGTCTATTTTCATTGATGTGTGTGAGTCAAGAATTGTGAAGAAAATATTATTACATCGGTATAAATTTGTTTCTACTTAAGATGTTTCTTTGTAACACAAACACATTTGGCTGTTTTAACTAACTAGATTTTCTTTATTTACCTTCCCATGTTACCTACATCTGCATTATCACCATTATATTCTGTGGACATTCTTCCCATTTAACATCTCCTGTGTGTTAATTTGTGATATCAATTTGTGCTTAATTCATATAAGCTAACCACTAACTCATATGATATGTTTGTTTACAGGCAAGCCACATTTGCCTTCATTGTGTACATGTGTCTCCCTGTATGTTTTCATGGATGCTAAGACTTCTGTTTGCAATCAGATGAGAGAGATTTCTATATCCTACCCCTTTTGGACTAGAACAGGATTAACAGAAACCCAAGATATTGTAATATGGGGTTAGTTCTGATAAGGACCTTTGATGCACATTGTGTTAAGTCCCTCATGCTTGAGAAAAACTTTCCCTGTTTAGTTATATAACTTAGTTATAACAACATATCCTGGAATTTTGTTTTTGTATATTGTATGAACATATAAGTTGAACATGTATGAAACTATTTTCTCAAACTTGTCTGTAACCACACAGTATAAATAAAATAGGCCAGCTCTACATCTATTTATAATGGAATCTTTTCTAAAAATCTTCTGGTCATATAAAACAAAAAAATATATATATTATTGCATGTAAAACTTTCTGTATTTTATTATTGCATACTATTGGTAAAATGTAAAAAAAACTGCCCAATAAAGACATTTAAAAATAATCACCATGCACAATTAACAAAAAAAAAAAAAAAAAAAACTAATTGCATTATACAGCAAGCTATATGAATGCACTTCTTTGCTGTATTAACTGATCCATTGAGCAGAATGACTTTTTTCCGTTTTCCTCCTCCCCTTCCCTCCAAAACAAAATAAAAACGAATGATCCTTCTTAAGGCCTTAAATGCCATTAATGCAAATATTGACAGACTGCTGACATGTTAATTACGCACCAGAAAGAATCTGGTTTTGTAAAGTGTAACTTTCCAAGCAAAAACAAAGGCAATGTAAGAGCGGATTGCAGAAGTGAACCAACACTGCCAACAAACTTGCAATGGCATCTCGAGACAAATGAACAAGCTATTAAGAAGTAGCAAACTAAAAAAGAAGTAAGTTAACTACCTGAATGGCAGGAAGACTTTTCTTTAATAGAAACCAATCAGAAAAGAGAAAAAAAAATAAGGCAAAAATTATCACACCACTGGAGACACCAGACCAAAGGCCAATTATTTAAAATACACAAAATAAGGCACTACACCACCAGGGACACCAGATCAATGACTAATCATTAGTTGTCTGATGATTCTCTAGTACTTTTTGATAACCCCAAACATTCCCAGAGATAGTTGCCTCTAAATGCCCAATATACCTGAGTAGGATCTACTCTTAGATATCTATAAGATATGCTGTACAAGTTCAGATATTTTAGTCTTTCATAATAACATAAATTTTCAAATCCATGGATGCCCTTGGTATATTTCTACTGTACTCTTTCCAGTGTATTCTTGCTTGCTTTCTTATAAGGTTTCCATATTGTTATTCCATACTCAAGCTTGGGTCTAATATAACCAGAACAATGAATTCACCATTTCTGATTTCCTAGACTTTATAAATCTTTTTATACAACTTATAGTTGTATAACTATCTTTAAACAATGGGTTGAAATGATTAGAAAAACTTACAGCTGGATCTACCCATATACCCAGGTCCTTAAATGACTCTACGGTTTTGGTTACTGTGTGCTGTATTAAATATTCACCTTTCAGTTTGTGTCTCCCAAATCACATATGCTTATTTCTGATGTATTTATAAGCATATTAATCTCCTGTGCCCAAATGATCAGTTTAGTCAATTTCTTTTCCAGATATGTCTTATCTGTAACACGTGTAATCAGTTTACCAAATTTCAGGTCATCTGCATATAGACTACAGCACACCCTAGATGAAAAATTATGTCTGAACAATACAATGTAAACAAGAAAGTTCCATATGACTCAACCTGTTAGTGTAAGAAATCTGGACAAAGCCGGAAATAATGGTGGTACACAGGCCCAAAAATAAGGCCACATTTTAAATACTGCTCTTATAAACTTAGAAAGTTGCTAGACTAATAGGATTTGAGTTATCATGCATTTTCTTTTTTTTTTTCAAAACAGGTTTATTGTTTTAACATATAAGAGAAATATCATAACAATTTTATACAAGTAATTAAAAATAGGTATTATTATAATATTCAACAAAACAACTAAAGTATTTACAAAGACATCCACTACAATCAGATCAATTAATTAAACTAAAATACCATGCTATTGAAATTAAAATTTTTTTAAAAAATTTTGTAAATTATCCCATACAATATAATAAGATGTTTTTCTATTTGTTCTTGTCCTAATTGTGTTTATTTCCATATGGCGCACTATATTCATAACATTTTTAAATTCATTGAACGAAGGAGGTGTATCTGAAATCCAATTTCTAGTTATTATTTTCCTAGCCACTGCTAGAATAGACCATAACAAGGGAAGCTTAACCTTTTTAACACTTTGAGGTACAGGTGTGTTGAATAATATAAGAGATTTAGAAATAATGAAATTATCTGTAAAAAGAGCCTGCAAAAATTCATTAATTGACTTCCAGTATTCTTTCAATTTTATACAGTCATAAAACATATGAGCCCAGTCAGCATTCATTTCTACATTACATCTCTTACATAAATTATCTTTATTATTTATTTTATTCATCATCAAAGGTGTATAAAAAGATCTATGTAAAAATTTCCATGTATAAAGTCTCCAGACAATGGAAGACGTAGTTCTATAAGCAGATTCCAATATATATTGTTTATCTTGTTGATTTGGTGGGTCCCCATTAATAGAAGTGAAATAATTCCAGTATGAATCTACACTGTAAAAAGTTTCTTGTCTGATAATTTTATGTATGTATGAAAGTTTAACTTTATCAGAAACTTTATGTTGTAAATTTAATATCAAGTAATCAATCAGTGTTGGAATAGATTCTTTAACTGTTATAGACATTAGATCTATTTTATTAATGAGATGTTGTCTAAAGGTCTGAACCTCTAACCAGCAAGTTTCTCTTAGATCAAATTCTTGTTTTAAGAAATCTAGATTTTTAACTTTATTATCAGATATCAACTGGTACCAGTACTTTAGATCATTATCTATAGCTAAATGAGTTCCTTCAAAGTAGATGACAAAAGCATACCCTGAGTATACATTATAGGGAATACAATAAAATTCCATTCCCTATACTTAGGTTGCATGAATATAAAATTACGATAACTAATAATAATATTTAATGGGTAACAAGCCATATGTTTAGGTGTAATGGCGAAGTACAAAATTCCTTTAGTAACCATAACATGGAGTTATTTACAATCATATTTTTATGTGTTAAGGAGATTTTCATGAAGTGCATACTAATTAGCTCCCAATAATCTTTCCATTTTGTGACATATGACTGATCTATTAATAAAGTAATAACTTTTACAATAGAAGAGATAGTATATAAATTAAAGTCTGGAAAAGAAATAAACCCCTTGAGACCAGCTATTAGTATGTTTCTTTAATGCAATCCTAGGTCTATTAGGTGCCCATAGGAAATTTAACATTAGTGTATTCAGTTTCTTGATAATTATTTTTGTAGGTGGAAGTATTATTGATTGTATTAAGTATAAAATCTTGGGGAATATTATCATTTTAATAATTGTAAGTCTCTCCTCCATAGTAAAAAACATATTATTCCAGGTATTAAAAAGATTTTGTATATTAAGAAAACAGGTATTATAATTATTATATATAATATATTTAATATCTTTAGATAGTATTATACCTAAATAAGTTATCTGACCTGAATTGGGTACATATTTAGTAAAATCACTAATGAGAATATTTTTTCGTGTATATATAGGTAGTATTTTAGTTTTTCTTCATTGAATATTAAACCAGAAATACTTTTAAAATTCATCATGTTATCAAATAGAGACTGCATAGAAGAATTAGATCCTGTTGATGTAATTAGAACATCATCTGCAAAAAGTTGAATTTTGGATGTTGTATTTTCATCTATTTCAAAACCCTCTATGTCAGTACTGTTTCTGATCAAATTAGCCCAAGGCTCCATTACTAAAGTGAATAATAGTGGAGAAAGTGGACATCCTTGTTTTGTACCTTTAAGAATGGGTATTTTTTGTGAAACATATGTTCCTACCTTAATATAAGCCAACGTTCCTTTGTATAAATGCTCAATTAGATTTACAAATGCATCTGAGAAGTTTGTGCACTTCATTAAGGTAAACAGATAGTCCCAACTTACTGAATCAAATGCTGAACTTATATCAGGACTAATAAGTATTAAATCTTTCTTTTTCCTATTTGCAAAATCTATTAATGTTAAAGTTCTTCTTATATTATCAAAAGTATTCCTATTTACAATGAAGCCTGTCTGATCTATATCTATAATACCGGGAATGATTGTCTTCAATCTATCAGCAAAGATACTCATAAACATTTTATAATCAACATTAAGTAATGAGATGGGCCGATATGAAGACCATCTAGTTGGATCTTTATTAGGTTTTAAAATTGGCGAAATAAATGTATATTGCCAAGATGGGGGGGTTATTAACTCAGTTTGGGCCAAAATAAAAACCTTATGTATTAATGAATATGTACTTTTAGAAAGGATTTTATATATCTCTGGTATAATACCATCATTACCCGGTGCTTTGTTTGATTTAAGCTTATTTATTTGTGTAATAACTTCTGTATATGAAATACTCTTGTCCAATAGTTTAATCTGTTGTTTATTAAGCTTTTTATTCATGTTTGTGGTTATAAACTCCTTTATTTTATCTTTAGGTTCCATGTTAATGTTATTATGGTTAATTTTGTGAAAGTGATTTCTAAATTCATCTAGTATTTCTGGTATACTAGAAACATTCTTCTTTTTCCTTAGAGAAAAGATTTCTTTGATATGGTTTTGTTTATTCAACCTTTTATTTTATTTTTAAGTCTATGTAAGTATTTGGGGCTTATTGAATAAGACAAAAACTTGTATTTCTCTAAAGTTATTTTAACTTTATGAGTTAAAATTTCTTTGTATTTCTCATTTAGTTTGTTTATTTCTTCAATAACTTTCTTGTCCATAATATTTTCTTTATTATTATGTTTATAAGAGTCTAATTTACTTTGAATATC
>NC_056731.1:157372236-157382236 GCF_019279795.1 Protopterus annectens
TATCCTGTGTTCATCCTTGGCCACCTTATCATGCATTTTCTAAAGGCTATGAAGTCTGAAATTCAAATGTATGTCATTTTTAGTGACTTCGGCCCTCAGCTCATCCAGAGATTTGTCTGAAATCTAGAAATTTTATGAGGAACAGACCAAAAGTACGAGACAAAAATCAGGACATTCTGAAAAAAGCTGTACAGTTAAAAGGTATGAGTAAGGGTCTAGGACAGAGCCATGTGGGACACCCTGACTGTAACCAAGAATTTCTTCTACTTGCTGTATGATACTTGCCTTGTCCTATTTACAAACCATGCAGCTATCCATGTTATCAAGAGTATTGATACGTGGTTGTTCGAATTTATTGATCAGTGTTTTGTGTATGTATGGTAAGTGCTTTTACAGACTTTTGTTTGAAAAAATTGTTGCATGAAAAGTACTTATGCAGACTTTAGGATAACATTTTAGGGAAATTACTAATGCTTTCTTAGCAGGACAGTGTTTGCTATCAAATAATGGTGGGGTTTACATGTTCCAGTAACTACACAAACATAATGATCACATTTGTGCCTTATATGCATTTGCTTGCAAGACTGGACTGAGGAAACCCTTCATAATTACTTACATCTTATAAAATCAGTTAAAGAAAGAATATTGCACAATATACTGACATATCTTACTTTTGTTTGCAGTAATACAATCAATGTAGTGCACTGCTTCACTTACTATATATCAATTATTTCTTTATGTACACTAATAAAATTAGTTAAACACAGGAATGTTCTGAATGTAATCTAGTGCTTCCATTGAAACTTTGTATGAATTATTATTAATTAATTATTTCCATACACAAACACACACTCACGCACACATACATGCACATGTATAAATATAAAACATGTATATATATATATATATATATATATATATATATATATATATATATATAAATATGGATCTATGTTTTTAAATTGAAAGTATGGTTCATCAAACCATACTTCCTCGAACTCAGTTCCACAAAAGTGCAATCCATCGAAAATGCACTTTCGCGGAATAAAAAAAAACACTAACTAAAAAAGTAAAATAACAAACTAAACAGTGTTATGCAGAGGGGGCAAGTCCCCCCTGCAACCCCCCATATGTGGGGCTGCACCCCCCACACCCCCTACTTTAATATTCTCACTCCGAGATCGTACTACAGTGGGGAAAATGGAATATTCCTTTATCCCCACTATACTACGATCTCATCAAAACTTTCCTTAATTGTACATCAACGGTATATGTTGATGTACAACTAAGGCAACATGCAAACTGCATGTTTTCCTTTTTATTTGGTTACTTTAGCGAAAGTGCATGTTAGACAAAATGCACTTTTGCTAGTCATTTTGACAAAGTATGGTTCGATGATGAGATCGTAGTATAGTGGGGATAAGGGAATATTCCCTTTTCCCCACTGTAGTATGATCTCGGAGTGAGAATATTAAAGTAAGGGGGTGTGTGGGGGTGCAGCCCCACACATGGGGGTGCAAGGGGGACTTGCCCCCCTGCATAACACTGTTTAGTTTGTTATTTTACTTTTTTAGTTAGTCTGTTTTTTTGTATTCCGCGAAAGTGCATTTTCGACAGATTGCACTTTTGTGGAAGTGAGTTCGAGGAAGTATGGTTTGATATATATATATATATATATATATATATATATATATATATATATATGGATCAGTGCCATTTCACGAAAATTCATTTTGCCGAAAATTCCTGATATAGGGTCCAAATTGCCAAAAATCCATTTCACCGAAAATAGTAGTGACAGTGTATATGCCCTTTTCCCCCACTGTAGTGCTATCTCGGAGTGAGAATATTAATGTAGGGGGGTGGGGGGCACAGCCCCCCACCTACTCAGGTTATAAACTACTTACTTACCATTTTAATAGGAAATGGACAATATAAAACAAGACTAGACAATATTAAACTGTACTGAGTGGGGTCTACGCCTCCAACCCCGTACTCACACACCCCCTACTTTAATATTCTCACTCTGAGATCGCCCTACAGTGGGGAAAAGGGCATATACACTGTCAGTACTATTTTCGGCAAAATGGAATTTCAGCAATTTGGACCTAATGTCAGAAATTATATATATATATATATGGGTCTACTTTACATGGTCGACTTTCGGAAAGCTGACCATGTAAAATAAACACAAAAAATGCAACAAACAATTACCTTAAAACTGTTAGCAGGGGGGTAAGCACCCTTGCACCCCCTGCCCCTCATACCACCCATAACTTAAATATACCAACTCCAAGATTGCACTGCAGTGTGGAAGAGGGAGATTTTCCCATTCCACACTGTACGGAGATAGCGGTTTCTCATGGTCAGCTTTTCAAAAGTCAATCATATGGTCTTGGCCATATGAAAGTCGACTTTGTGAAATGTTGATCATGTGAAGGGGACCCATATACACACACATTAATGAAATGTGTTTTTTAGATATCCTGAACAACATTTATGCTTCATGTGTTTTTGATATTTACTATTTTGTGTAATGAGTTTTTAAATAGACAACATTCATTTTTCAGAATACTGCTACGGTACTTTAGCTTGCTTCAGCTTGTTTTATTGGTTTCATTGATTTTTTTTCACTAATTATACTTACTAATTAATCATGTGACTTTGAAGGGGCTATTTATTGTTGCTACTAGCAGTTAATTTTAACTTGAGAAATCTCGGTATTTAGCCGAGCGAAAGCCCTTGTTTTATTGAATAAATTGCATTCTACTTGATTCCATTTGGGTTTGACACAATACTATTTACTTTTTTGGTGAGGTTTTCTAGCAGATGCAACAAGTCTTTTTAAGTGCCTCTCCTGTTGTTTTCTTTTGTAGGAGATCTCATATTCAGCTGTAAAGATAAGACATAAGACAATTCTTGTTTACCTGTATTTCACTTTCTTGCCATTAACATATAAGTGTATAACTACTATTTCTAAGCCATTCCATTCACTGCAGTAATCCCTTACCATGCATTTGTTCAAATATGTGCTAGTGTCTGAATTGCTAATCTTCCCTTTACTGTCACTTATAAACACAAGTATAGTTTTGATGGAATATTTTGTTTCTGTTATAATGCTTTGCATGTAACAGTCTCTGAAGTTTGTTCAGCCAGAATGTGTAGACATGCAGAACAATGTAAAATATATTGGACGTGTTCATTTCCTAAGCTGTTTAATTATTTGTTTATAGTTTTCTTTCTTAATAATTCCAAGCATATAAAGGGATGATTTAGAATGTAGGAAAAAGTAAGAGGAAGGTAATAATATTTGTTATTTCTCCCTAGAGTATGTGCTGCATATTAATTTCAGACTGCGCCCAGCCCCCCCTCCCCCAACTTCTACTCCGACTAGGATATGGCATCTGACTGACTTCAACCATCTTGTACGTCCAGTTATAATTGTGAAAGATATTACTTTCTCATATAGGTACTCTACCAATAAATATTTCCTGGTCTACACAAACTGTCTGTGTATAATTTAAGTATTACCTGAGTAAATGCAATACTAAATGAAAATATGGAAATGCAAACATTTTTTTTTCAGTACATGAGCAAGTAGTGTACTCATGCAGATGTAGACCTGTGTTTTTCAAACATATATATTCAGATTATTATTTTACTCATACATATAGGTTCATAGGTTCATAATAGGCTATCTGCCCTGGGGCATTTATAAGCCTAGCCAGAATGTGTTTGGCTTTCGCCACCCATTTTAAATTTATTTTGCTATGCCCTTTTTCGAGGTTAGTATACTGTGCCTCTGTCTAACAATGACACAGAAGTGATACCCGGGGTAAAACAACGATCTCCCATCCACTCATCAAGATTCCTCTTGAAGAGAGTCAATGAGGGACTCTGCCTAACCTGGACTGGGATTTTATTCCAGAGTGAAGGGAGCCTCTGGGTTATGAATCTGTCCCTCCAGCATGTCCTATTTATTTCAGTGCTGAGGTTCAAGTCTCTCGAGCACGTAGCTTGATGGGATTTGGATTTTCTGAGGTGCAGCATGTCCATTAATTCCGGGTTGGACATGGCTTTATACGTCAGGCACAGATCGCCTCTGAACAGGCGGTATGCCACTGAGTAGAGCTGGAGTTTCTTTAACCGGGCAGCATATGGCATCTGTTTGAGCCCTTTGATCCTCTTGGTGAGGTACTTTTGGGGTCTTTCCAGTTGCTGCAGGTGTCTGGTAAGGTACATCACAAAAGGGCATTGTACTCAATTATGAGCCTGATGAGGGTTGAGTAAAGAGGCACGATGACCTCCCTGATCTAGATGTGAATCCCTTCATGATTAGGTGGGCTATATAAAATGTTTTTCTAACCACTTTGGCCACGTGGTTGTCAAATGAGAGATTGCTATCAACTTGGGTCCCCAGGTCCCTAATTACTTCTTCTGTACTTAATGGATTACCACCTATGTGGTAATTTGTGGGCACTTTGTTTTTGCCAAAGGGGATGACTATACACTTTTTGACATTTAGCTTGAGGCCATGGCTCTGGCACCAGTTGTCTGTTTCTATGAGGCCCTTTTGGAGGATGCTTGTGTTGGCTGGAGAGTCGATTATGGCACCCAGTTTGCAGTCATCTGCGAACTTGGTCAGCCACAGTCCTTCCGTGTTGGCCTGTACCTCTGAGAAATATATACCGAACAAGAGAGGTCCCAAGACTGAGCCTTGTGGGACACCACTTGTAACTGGTTTGGAGTCTGACATGGCTCCAGCAATTCTAACCATGTGGGTTCTGTCCTTGAACCAGTTTGCAATCCATCTAGTGACATAGGGGATTATATTGAAGCTGGTGAGCTTATCTATAATGCTCGAGTGGGGTATTGTATCGAAGGCTTTTGCGAGGTCCAGGTAGGCTGTGTGGACCACCTTCCCCTCGTCAATGGCCTTGGTGACTGTTTCAAAGAAATCAACCAGGTTTAAGAGGCAGGACCTGCCCTTAACAAAGCCGAACTGGGTAGGATCCAGTGTCTGTAGGTCCCCAATATCTTTATTTATGAGGTCCATCATGATCCTTTCCATAGCTTTGCAGACCAAGCTAGTCAGGCTTATGGGGCGATAGTTTCCAGCATCCGTTGAGGCACCACCTTTATGGAGAGGGACCACTGTTGCTGTACGCCACTCTTTGGGCACATATCCTGTAGTAAGGCTGCGATTGAACAGTAGTTTTATGTTTGGGTTTAGCTCTTCTTGGAGTTCATGTAGGACGCAGCCGGGACACCGTCTGGTCCGGTTGATGGTGTGTTTTGTCCTTTGGAGAGGGCGGCTCTTACCTGAGAATCTGAGATGTCAGGGGGGCAGCACTCTGCTGGGATAGATATTTGCCCTTTTGGTGGGGAGGGGGGGGGAGTTTGTGCTGAACCTGTCAGCTAGGATGTTGGCAATGTCTGTGGGTTCAGTGTATTTTTTGTCATTTTGGACTAATTCTGAGCATATCTGGGAATTACCACCCAGGTTCCTAACATAACTAAAGAAATCCTTGTGATTATCCTTAGTGTCCTGTGCAATTTTTCTCTCGAAGCTGGCCTTAGACAATTTTATGAGTGCCCATAGTTTTTTGCTAATACTGATCAGTGATGCCTTCCCTTTTTGGGATTTTGCTCTATCATTTAGTAGCTTCCTCCTTCTGTTGTATAGTTTGTTTATGGCTGGGGTCTACCAGACAGGACTTCTGCCTTTGGAGGACTGGGTCTTGGTTTTATTTGGGATCGCATGATCCATGCATTCCTGAAGCTGTTCATAGAATGCGTTTATAAAGGATTCTGCGTTCTGGGCCGTATTTTCCACAGGCCCGGGGGCTTTGAAGGATTCCACCTCAGTTTTGAGGAGTGTGAAATTTGCTTTAGTGAAGTTTTTCACTGTGGTTTTCTGGGCAGGGGGTGGGGTCGGGATGTGAATATCCAGTGAGATTAGTTTATGGTCTGATCTTACCAGTGAGGGATACACTTCTGGTCTGGAGCATAGAGTCCCCATGTTGGTGATGATCAGGTCCAGTATGTTTTCCCCTCTTGTGGGAGTGGTAACAAGTTGTTCCATAGCATTTGAGTTTATAAATGCTAGGAACCTTTGGGCTAGGGTGTTGGAGCTAGAGTAATGCTCCCAGTCTATGTTTGGGTAGTTGAAGTCGCCCAATATAATGGTGTTTGGAGAGACCTTCATATTTTCCAGTGTTCTCAGAAAGGCCGAGTGGGGTTCCTGGGTTTGGGAGGGTGGTCTGTAGCAGGCTATAAACTGGAAGGCAGTTTTACCCACTGTTAGTTGCACATGGAAAGTCTCTGATGCTTCGTGCTTTGCCACCAACCTGGAGGTGTGGGTATCTTTGATGAATATCGATACTCCCCCTCCTTTTGTGGTTCGGTCCAAGTTTTGGGGCCGAAAAGAATGGTATGAGGTATAACCTGGCAGTGCTGGGGTGCTCTCGGGAGCCCTGAACCAGGTTTCTGTTACTGCACAGATATCGATGTTCTCCATGCTAAGGAGAGTTTCGAGTGCGTGCATCTTGAGGTTTAGACTTCTGGCATTGAGTAGCATTACTCTTAGTTTCTTATCCCTTGTGATACCTATGGAGGTGGGTCTTAACATCTTAACATTTGTATTTATATAGAAACGTATGTTACCACTTTCATTTCCATAGGTTTGTATTCAGATGCAGTTCTGTCTACAGATATACTTATGCTTTGTTTTGCATTATTCCAATAACATTATATATGCATTGCTGAAGTTACTCATATTTCTTCTATTAAATACCTTCAATTATGCAACCATGTTATATTTTAAAGCTATGTTTAACTTATGTCAAATATGTCATCCCCCCAAAAAAATAACTTTATACTTACAATACAGCTTTAAAATTCTTATGTCTACCTGGTCTACACATTCAGACAGCTTGTCCAATCAAGCTTCTTCAGGTCACTGTACCTGTGACTGGCCAGAGTGGGTGATCCCTGTCAGGGTTTCCAGGTATTCACCCAACTCCTGAGTCCTGAATGATACTGATTTATTTTCAAATCAGAATCTCTAGTGCACAGCAATCTTTTCCAGATAAGTCTCCTTAGGAAGATAACCAATGATCTTGGTTGTCTTATCAGACTGGTTTAGAGGGTGGCCTTGTGCCTTAACAGGTGCTGCCATTCTTACAAGAACCAGAACCAGAATAAAAAAGTATGAGCAGGACTGTGTTTCACATGTTTAGAACCACTTTCTTTAGGGTGTAACACCACCTTAACCAAACCCAGTTAACCAGAAGGGACATTAGACCAGGCACTGTTATTCTTGCCAAGCCTGATTTAACCAAAATGCTGTGTTACATGCAAGCTTTTTTAAAGGAATACATTCACATTTCATTTATGTGGGGAAATCATCATTTTTTTCTGACTTATAATTGCTACTGTTGCTGTACCTTGCCTTAACTATATTTTTGGAAGTATTACACCTGAATGTCATTCATTCCTTCATTGTAGCAGCAGCAGGAATATTTTTTGATACTCATTTTTTTTTTTTGGGGGGGGGGGATTAATACATATACCTATGTATGTGAAGAACAACTTTTATAAAGTGTTGAGTTACTTTAGGTAAGACATTAAGCCAGGTGACTTTAGATGGGGAGAGATTACAATGTATGCCTGCACAAACTGTTATACATATGACTCCATTTTATGTTTTCTGAATATCTTCTGATGCCATCAGCATGTTGGGGAATGCTGATGAATGCTGAAGACTGCTGTGGATTATGCAGTTATCAGCAGCATGTTCACATGAATCTGAGTCCACTTTCATGAACAGATTTACATCCGTAAGTGGTTGCACATGTTCACATATTACAGTGATTCATATAGATAAAGCAGCCTAATTAACATAAAAACATGCAAGTAGACCTGTCTTTACATGGAATAGTTGAATACCACCATATTAACTTTCTCAAGTTTTGGTGGTAAATGTCTCAGGCAACTGTGGACTTCTTAAAGTAAGGAAAAATTGCTAAAATATCAAACAATATGAAACACTTAAAATGATGTAAAAGTAATGAGTTACATTAAAAAATATTTATTTTACTGATCTCATATGAGGGCCTATTATTAGATGAATAATGAACAGTGTCAAGCTGTCATTTGAAAATAGGAAATCAGTACAGGAGCAATGGGAAATGATTAGCCATCACTCATAAAAAGTCATTACTTTGGTGACATGTACTAATTATGTAAACATATATTCTGAAGTATTAAGAATGTGTTGTTAGCTGAATGTATCAGTATCCTTAATTAAAGATTTCTGAGTGTCAGTGAAGAATAAAACATGACAGTATTATGAATGGATCCCATTCTGAAGCTTGAAATCCCATATAATCGAAACTCATTTTCGCAAGACAAAAATCACACAAACTTGAATATCTGAATGGTGAATTTTCTCCAGGGTAAAGAAACACTTGCCCAGCATGCCCTTTTCTCCACTGTAGTGTGATCCCAGAGTTGGTATATATAGCTGGGGGGGTGAGGGGCATAGCACCCCACACTGGGGGGTGAGGGTGGCATACCCTACACCTAGGTGGGTTTTATTTACTACGGTGTGTGTTTTAAGTTTGGACAAGTGTTTACCTACCTTGGGAAAAATTCACCATTCAGGTATTCAAGGTTTTGCAATTTTCATCTTATGAAAATAAGTTTCGATTATATGGGATTTCGAGTTTCGAAGCAGATCCATTATGAATACATGAAATGGTAGGGACTGATTGCTTTAGCATGGCAGATAACGCTGTAGACATCAGCACAAACTTACTTTGTTATAATGATATTTTGCATGTATATAAGTATGTGGTTTCTGTTACCTTTCAATAGGAGGATGCAGGTACACACACTCATTGTTGTGCTGCTTGACTAATGATTAAAGTTTCTATGTATGACTGTGTACTTTTTTTTCACATGCAGTAATAATGTCAAACAAAGGCAACTTCAGCCATGAGGACAATTGCATCATCTTGGCAAATCTTAGAACATATGGGAAATATCTGTTTTGTAAAAGGTCTCAAACAAGTTGTCAGGACACACTAACCCAGTGTAAGAAAAGGGCAAATGATATGGTAGGATGTGCTAATAGCAAGGAGAGGCAGAATGCAATTGCTGAAAGCAGTATTGGTGGGATGTCCAGCAATTATCCAATTAACACCAGAAGAGGAATATCTCATCTCCATCAATGGACACAGATGATGATGGCACTGGAATAATCAGAGGTGGTGGGGTGGACACTGGCTATTACAGATATCTGCAGCAACAGCATTCATCTGCTCGGGAAGGTCCATGGTGACACCGTTGCTTAGAGGAGTCAAGTACAGAAATTTGTTACAGCTATGCATTTCCAGAAAGCCACAAATATTTTGGAAAAGATTTAATCAAAGTTATTCTCTATGTGCAAAGAAATGTTTTGCTTCATAACCAGTCAAAATGCCTGAGGATTTAATGGCAGGCTGTGACTCGATTTGTTTTTCTTTCTGAAAAAAGTAAGGTTAGTAATTTGATACATTTTTTTATCTTTACCTTTTTTTTCCCTTCTTCTTTTATTATTTTCTTTGTTTAAACAATGACATTCTATTTAGATTATGTAGTGGGTAAAGGGTGGGGAGGGCAGGGAGAGAACAGTAATGAAAATATCATTAATAGAATAATAACATATTTATTTCTTGTAAAAGTTTATAAGTTCTTCAAATGCTATTTCTAATTATACTTTCTTGATTATACTGCTTATGCTTGTTTGTAAATAATCTGTCATGCTTTAACTAATAATAATCAGAACTAAATAGGAGTAAATAATATGTTTTATTTTTAACTCTATTAATATAAACAGTAAGTAACATTCCATTGTATATACTTCTTACAGCTTTCTCTTACATTTTTTATTTCTGCCTCACTCCTTTTATTTTCTACTCTCTTTTCTTTTCTTTATTAATATATAGAAATGCTT
>NC_056731.1:157387236-157414736 GCF_019279795.1 Protopterus annectens
TGTTTTTTACTATGGAGGAGAGACTTACAATTATTAAAATGATAATATTCCCCAAGATTTTATACTTAATACAATCAATAATACTTCACCTACAAAAATAACTATCAAGAAACTGAATACACTAATGTTAAATTTCTTATGGGCACCTAATAGACCTAGGATTGCATTAAAGAAACATGCTAATAGCTGGTCTCAAGGGGGTATTTCTTTTCCAGACTTTAATTTATATATTATCTCTTCTATTATAAAAGTTATTACTTTATTAATAGATCGGTCATATGTCGCAAAATGGAAAAATTATTGGGAGCTAATTAGTATGCACTTCATGAAAATCTCCTTAACACATAAAAATATGATTATAAATAACTCCATGTTGTGGTTGCTAAAGGAATTTTGTACTTCACCTATTACACCTAAACATATGGTCTGTTACCCATTAAATATTATTATTAGTTATCGTAACTTTATATTCATGCACCCTAATTTTATTGTATTCCCTATAATTTATACTCAGGGTATGCTTATGTCATCTACTTCTGAAGGAGCTCATTTAGCTATAGATAATAATCTAAAGTACTGGTATCAGCTGATATCTGATAATAAAGTTAAAAATCTAGATTTCTTAAAACAAGAATTTGATCTAAGAGAAACTTGCTGGTTAGAGGTTCAGATCTTTAGACAACATCTCATTGATAGAATAGATCTAATGTCTATAACAGTTAAAGAATCTATTCCAAAACTGATTGATTACTTGATAATAAATTTACAGCATAAAGTTTCTGATAAAGGTAAACTTTCATATATACATAAAATTATCAGACAAGAAACTTTTTACAATGTAGATTCATACTGGAATTATTTCACCTCTATTAATGAGGACCCACCAACTCAACAAGATAAACAATATATATTGGAATCTGCTTATAGAACTACATCTTCCATTGTCTGGAGACTTTATACATGGAAATTTTACATAGATCTGTTTATACACCTTTGATGATGAATAAAATTAATAATAAAGATAATCTATGTAAGAGATGTAATGTAGAAATTAATGCTGACTGGGCTCATATGTTTTATGACTGTATGAAGTTGAAAGAATACTGGAAGTCAATTAATGAATTTTGCAGGCTCTTTTACAGATAATTTCATTATTTCTAAGTCTCTTATATTATTCAACACACCTGTACCTCAATGTGTTAAAAAGATTAAGCTTCCCTTGTTATGGTCTATCCTAGCAGTGGCTAGGAAAATAATAACTAGAAATTGGATTTCAGATACACCTCCTTCGTTCAATGAATTTAAAAATGTTATGAATATAATGTGTCATATGGAAATAAGCACAATTAGAATGAGAACAACTAGAAAAACATCACATTTTATTGTATGGGATAATTTACAAAATTTGTTAAAAAAATTCTAATTTCAATAGCACAGTATTTTAGTTTAATTAATTGATCTGATTGTAGTGGATGTCTTTGTAAATACTTTAGTTGTTTTGTTGAATATTATAATAATACCTATTTTTAATTATTTGTATAAAATTGTTATGATATTTCTCTTATATGTTAAAACAATAAACTTGTTTTGAAAAAAAAAAAAAAAAAAAAAAAAGAAACATGAAAGGCATTGGTTGCCCAGCACCAAATGTGACATGACATTGTTAAGGTTCAGAACACTGCCACAGAGAGACAACTGGAAATGGTCCAAATACTCCAAGGTATAGGATCATAGGATCATAAACATTTTTGCTGAATAGTTGCATACTTGAGCTGCAATAACTTTATTACAAGCTGAGATAAGTACAAACTTGCAGTGTTATAAAATAGTACTGCATTTTTTTCTGTTTTATTGTTTCATTGAATATTGTGTTAAAATAGTACTGCATTTATCTGCTTATGTATTTATGCACTGAAAATTGTGAGTTCTCTCTGTGTCTGCAAGTTTTCCCAACCCATCCTCCTTGTTCTTGTTTTGGTATTAATCTTGGTGTCTTTGGAACTGATCGCCCCTCATGTAAATTTGTGTTTGAACACTCCTACTGGGCCCATCTCATTTGCTCACTCAACCGAGTACAGTGAGGTCATATTTTGATTTCAGACACTCCTCCCATTCCTATCTGTTCAGCCCTGTCCCAGCTCTATCCTAGTCTAGTCACATTAGCTCATCCTGCCTAATACAGAGAAAACATCTGAGTAGGCATACCCACTTAGGCCCGAACTTGTCTGATTGAAGACTGCTGAAACAGGGCTCAGTTCTGAGGTTTTTTTACTGATTAATAGGGTAATTTGTTTAAATCAGTTTGCTTGTTTTCCATTGTTATATAAAAAAAACAGTTTTGCAAGTTACCTGCTTTTACTGTATTTGTGTTTCTTCCTACTTTATTACCTTATTTTGCTTTTGTCTCTTCTTAAAAGTACTCAGTTGTATTTATTCTGCTGCATTTATTACTGCTTCATAGTAGCCTGATTAAATTGTAACTTTTATTCTAAGTCTTTTGGTTAAAGCACTTGGGCTTCAGACCAGTTGTTTTACACTAAGAAGGTTTGTGGTCTGCACTGTTGTGGCAGGACAGGTATCTTACATCCTTCTAAGTTGGGAATTGCTGATTGAAGGCTCAGTATCTGTTAATCTAAAAGTGTATTAGTTCTGGTTAAGCACTTGGGCTCCAGGCCAGTTGTTTTACATTAAGAAGGTTTGTCGTCTGCACTCTTGTGGGAGGAGAGGCTAGTTTCTGCCCTTCTGAGCTGGGAATTTCTGGCCAAAGGCTTACTGTGCCTACTTATTTGAAATGTTTTTTCTGATATTGGTGCACCTTGTCTGCTGTACCATAGACTAGATTCAGGCCTGCTGAATCTAGCTTTGTTTGTATAACTTGAGCACTAATCCAGTCCATCTTTTTTTGGAAAAGGTTCCCCTGCACCCCAGCGGTAGGAGTGTGCAGTTAGAACTTGTCTGATTGAAAACCGCTGGAACAGGGCTCAGTTTTGAGTTTTTTTACTGGTTAATTGGGTAATTTGTTTAAATCAGTTTGCTCGTTTTCTATTGTTAAAAAAATTGCACTTTGTTCATCTGCTTTTACTGTAATAGTGTTTCTTCCCACTTTATTACCTTATTTTGCCTGTGCTTCTTCTTAAAAGTACTCAATTATTACTGCTTGGTAGTAGCCTGATTCAATTGTAACTGCTACTCTAAGCCTTTTGGTTTAAGCACTTGGGCTTCAGACCAGTTGTTTTACATTAAGAAGGTTTGTGGACTGCATTGTTGTGACAGGACAGGTAGCTTACATCCTTCTAAGTTGGGAATTGCTGATTGAAGGCTCAGTGTCTGTTATTCTAAAAGCACATCACTTCTGGTTTAAGCACTTGGGCTTCAGGCCAGTTATTTTGCATTAAGAAGGTTTGTGGTCTGCACTCTTGTGGGAGGAGAGGCTAGATCCTGTCCTTCTGAGCTGGGAATTTCTGATTAAAGGCTTATTGTGCCTGCTTATTTGAACTGCTTCTTTCAAAAATGTGTGTGCCTTGTTTGCCGTAGCCCAGAAGTTAGCAGTTTATTGGCCATTTGGGGTTAATTTCTCTCTCTTTCATTTCCCCGCTATAAAAAATGCATTTGTGCATTTTTTTGCGCTTGTATTCAGCTCAGCAAATGCCTGCCAGGTGTTCTGCAAAGTTCTACAGCAGCGAGAGACAAAAGAGAGAATTTGGAGTGATTAACTATCATTTTTCTGCATTTATTTGCTGTCTTTAACTAATTTTGCCTAAAACACCAATTCTGTAGCATTTCAGTGATTTAAAAAGCTTGTTTCTGTTACATATTGTACTTATTTGTTGCCTGCACTTGAACTAAGTCATTTTTGTGTTTAAACAATTTGTTTAACTGTTGTAAGCTACACACTAAAGTGTGATAGCCATTTCTGTGCATTTAATGTGTTTTTTATTGTATCTGCTTTATTTTCTGAAAAAAACAAAGACAATATATATATATATATATATATATATATATATATATATATATATATATATATACTTGTTTCCCGCCTTTGTGGGACTTTGTGGGACTTTGTGTGACTGGGAATCCACCGTTGAGTACCGTGAGCTAGTATGGCAATTAAGGCTAGACGCAGGGAGACCACCTGTATTGAATGGGACTATTAGCATTAAACCCATATTAAAGCTTAGAAGGGCACTGTTATAGTTATTCCATCCTAACCAATTAGTTTTGTTGTCCCATGTTTACATACACTATGCCCTTCTTTCACTACCACTTGGCACTTGCGCATTTTATCAGAACACATGACTTAGGGACCCAAGATTCACTAGTTTCCTTTTCCCTAACTCCCACGCTCTTTTTTTCTTTGGTTTGACAGCCTGACACTTGGTCCTAGGGTGCCTTTTTTTATGTCAACTATGAAAAAGAACCAAGATTCTTATTACAAACCAACATTAAATGAAATGCTCCCTCACACTTCTAACAGAATTTTATCCCCCAGGTTCATCAAAACTTATGGATTTCCAACGTTTCCAATAGCAGTATTTTAAACTATTTTAATTTTGATTCTATTATATTTGAAACAGCATTTTTAATGTTTTGTAATTATATATGCATAATCCAGCTGTTAAATATATATATATATTTTTTAACAATATAAGTTTTTATCTCATGTTTTAATTAATGCAAAGCCCCTTTAAGGAACCTAACAACTGATTGACAACACTTGTTTTCAATTAATGTGTTACCCATGGTTATATAAAAAGGCTTGGCTTCAGCAAATGCTTTTGTACTCACTTGAAAAAGCTCAGGATTACCCTGAGCGAAAGCGCTTGTGTTTATTTCTTCTTGGACCTACTTGAATAAAGGATTTTCGCATTCTACATCAGCTTTTGGCTTTTTGTTCCTGGTGGCTGTGGAGTCGTGTTACATATATATATATATATATATATATATATATATATATATACTTGTTTCCCGCCTTTCTGAACTAGTATAGCCCAGTTTTCAGGTTATTGCTGAATCCAGGGCTGTGTTATAAGTTTTTGTGTTGCGAATACCTTACTTGTATAGAAGGAAGTTTCTCTGTTCACCTGTGAGAGAGGGGAGCTGTGAGCAGCCTATCTTTCCCTGGAGGAGTGCTTTCAGCTCAGAGGTTAGTAGTTTATTTGCCATTTTGGGCAAATTTCTCTTTTATTTCCTGCTATAAAAAATGCATTGGAGCGGCTTTGTGCGCCAGGCAGCACCGGTTAGATAGGGTTAAACTATTCCCGGCTCCAAGAAGTCTACTCTTCATTTTTTCCCTTGGAACTAGACAAACTTTCAACTTAAGCACTCAAACCATTCATTTCACAGCCCAGCACTTGCTCAAAACTCATAGCAAGCACTAATTAACCATAGCACTAGACCCCCCCCCCCCATACTGTCCAGAAGGACAAGGCTGTCTATTCTTCCCTACCAGCCAATCAGTAAAACAGCTCACTTTACCTATTCAGGCATGTCCAAAGGGCAGTTTCAGATGTACTGTTCAGTCCAACTGGTGAATCTGGGCATTTTGAGACAATGTTACAACTGCCTCATGTACACAGTCAACTCTCTCCTCCTACCACCAAACACTAATATATGCGAGAGATGCAATTATACAGCCAAACTGGAGGCAAAGCTCTCCCAACTCAAGACTGGAAATGACAGTCAAGAGGAGATGGAAAATACTTGTAGCACACCACCAGTCTCACATAGACATACTAAACCAACACTGGCAAATAACACACATAAATACATGAAAACATACTTGGAGGCTCTAAATAAAAATCTGCAAAAACAACAGAGACCTCCAAAGCAGACACCCAAGCAACCTCCACACCCCATCACAAATCATGAAACACATACTTCACATAATTAGTGTGCCATGCAATCACAGCCCTTAAGGCAAAACCTGACCCTGAGTAGCATCCCGGCATCACCAAGAATGATGCCACAGTATAAAGAAAAAAATATCAATTTCAACAATTGGCTAAGTTACTAGTGTCATTCAAAGGGGATCCAGTATCTGTCCACCTGGGATGACATGCTCGACAATCCACGTTGCTTTGCAAGTGATGGCTTGTACCTGTCACCCTTAGGCTTTTGAATACTGGCCAAGGCTTTTGCCGCCCCCATAGTGCCTTTTTTAGGCAAGGCTCAAAAGACAAATCCCAAGGATAATGCTACGCAATGCCAGAAATCTAAACCTCAAAATGCATGCACTCGAGGCACTCCTCAGTATAGGTTCATAGGTTCATAGGTAGGTACTAGACTATTGGCCCTAGGGCCTATATAAGCCTAGCCAAATGGTACCCTGGCTTTTGCCACCCAAGAAAATTATTTTCCTGTGCCTCTGTCAAGCAGAGCCACAGAAGTGATCCCTGGGGTGAATTTCCTATCTCCCATTCAATCATCAAGATTTTTCTTGAAGAGTGCTAATGAGGAGCTTTGTTTGATATAGATAGCTAGTTTGTTCCAGAGTATGGGAAGTTTCTGAGACAGGAATCTATCCATCCAGCATGTTTTGTTTATTGTGGTGACAAGGTTTAGGTCCCTAGAGCATGTAGCTTGGAGAGATTGGGATTACTTTACATGGAGCATGTCCAACAGCTCTGGGTTTGACATAGCTTTGTATGTTAGGCAGAGATTGCCTCTGAGTAGACGATATGTGACAGAGTAAAGCTGGAGTTTTTTGAGACAATCTGCGTAGGGCATTTGTTTGAGGCCGATAATCCTCTTTGTGAGGTATTTCTATGGCCTTTCCAGTTGTTGTAGATGTCTTGTGAGGTACATATGAAAAGGGACATTGTACTCTACAATGGGCCTAATGAGTGATGAGTAGAGGGGAACAATGACCTCTTTTTTCCTGGATGAGAAACCTTTTGTGATGAGGTGTGTCACGTAGAAGGATTTCCTGACTACTGTGGCAATGTGATTATCAAAGGAGAGACTACTGTCCACCTGAGTCCCAAGGTCTCTTATCACACTTTTGGTGTTAAGTAGACTACCGCCTATGTGGTAGTTCATGGGTACAGAGTTTTTATCAAAAGGATGACAATGCATTTTTGGCATTGAGCTTGAGGCCATGGCTTTGACACCAGGCATCTGTCTCAGTGAGGCTCTTTTGAAGGATGTCCACATCGTTAGAAGATTTGATTATGGCTCCTAGTTTGCAGTAGTCTGTGAACTTTGTTAGCCAAAGACCTTCTGTGTTAGCCTGAACTTCACAGAAGTAGATACCAAACAGGAGAGGAGCTAGGACTGAACCCTGTGGTACTCCACTTGTCACTGGTCTGAAGTTGGATTTAGAGTTTGCTACTTTCACAGTGTGGGTTCGGTCAGTGAGCCAGCTGGCAACCCATCTTGTGACATAGGGATTTATACCTAGTTTAGTGAGTTTGTCTGTAATTCCAGAGTGGGGGATGGTGTTGAAAGGCTTGGCAAGATCTAGATAGGCTGTCTGTACCACCTTACCATCATCTACAGCTTTGGTGACCACTTCAAAGAAGTCTGTCAGACTTAGGAGACATAATCTGCCTTTTACTAACCCGAACTGGGTAGGGACCAGAGTTTGGAGATTACCAATGTCATTGTTTATAAGTTCCATGATGATACGCTCCATAGCCTTGTAGACCAGGCTTGTCAGGCTAATAGGGCGCTAGTTCCCAGGGTCCATGGTGGCTCCTCCTTTGTGGAGTGGGATAACCGCTGCTGTGCGCCATTCAGTGAGCACAAAGCCTGAGATGAGGCTATGATTGAACATGGTACTTAGGTGGGGTTCCAGTTTGTTCTGTAGTTCATGTAGAATGCAACCTGGGATGTTATCAGGTCCCATGGATGCTGTGTTCTTGGCCTTGGAGAGTGTGTTTTTTACCTGTGTAGCCGTGATTACAGGTACTTTGCATTCTTGCGGTATAGAGATGGGCCCTTTAGGGGATGAGAGAGGGGTAAAGTTAGCACTGAACCTATCTGCCAGGATGTTGGCAATATCAGTTGGTTCTGTATATTTAGTGCCATTGTGTGTAACTCAGAGCAGATCTGAGTGTTGTCATTGAGATTCTTGACATAGCTATAGAATGCTTTGTGGTTGTCTTTAGAATCAGTGGTGATTTTGTTTTTGTAACTGGCTTTGGAGGATTTTATGAGAGATCTCAGCTTCTTACTGAGGCTGACCACGGAGTTCCTCCAATCATGGGATTTTACTCTTTTTTGCAACAGTTTCTTTCTTCTGTTGTAGAGTTTGTTTATAGCAGGGGACCACCAGATTGGCTTCCTTGTTTTGGAGGATAGCATCTTGGTTCTGTTTGGGATGGCACGATCCATGCACTCGTGTAAGTGCTTATAAAGTGCAATTGTATAGGATTCAGCAGTCATATCTCTATTGTCCGTCAGCATGGGTGTCGTGAAGTTTGCCACTTCTGTCTTAAGAAGCGTGAAGTTGGCTATGGAGAAATTTTTTATTGTGGTTTCCCTAATGGCGGGGTGGGGTGGGGCTGGGATGTGGATGTCTAGGGTAATTTGCTTGTGGTTGGAACTAACCAACAAGGAATTGACCTCTGGTGTGGAACACCGGTTGCCCATGTTGGTAATGACCAGGTCTAGGATATTGTTGGTCCCTGGTGGGGGTGTGGATAAATTGATCCAAGGCATTGGCATTTATGAATTCCAGAAAACATTGAGTGAGCACAAGAGTTGGTACATGAGTAGTTTTCCCAGTTAATGGTGGGGTAGTTGAAATCACCCATTATTATGGTGTTAGGTTGTACCCTAATATTTTCCAGTGTATCAAGAAATGAGGAGTGTGAATCCTGGGGCATGGTGGGGGATCTGTAGCAAGCTACAATTTGCATTGTGGTCTTGCCCAGAGTTAGTTGCACTTGGATAATCTCAGATGCATTATGCTGAGCAACTAGCCTGGGGGTGTGGATATCCTTAATGAATACGGACACGCCTCTGCCTTTAGTGTTTTGGTCCAAGTTAGGTGGTCGAAAGGTGTGGTATGAATTATAGCCTGGTAATGCAGGGGTGCTCTCTGGAGCCTTGAACCAGGTCTTTGTCACTGTACAGACATCAATGTTCTCCATTTTAAGGAGTGCCTCGAGTGAGTGCATTTTGATGTTTAGACTTCTAGCATTGAGTAGCATTACCCTCAGATGTTGTTTGCTTGTACCTGTTATGGTGGTGAATTTGTCATTTGAATCTTGTCTAAAAAAGTCACTATAGGGGTGGCAAGAGCTTTAGCCAGTATTCGGAATCCCAAGGGTGACAGGTGCAGGCCATCTCTGGCAAAGCATCATGGTTTGTCGAGCATGTCATCCCAGGCAGAGAGATACTGGATCCCCTTAGAATGACACCAGAAGCTTAGCCAATTGTTGAAGTTAATCATTTTGTCCTTGTACTGTGGTATCATTCTGGGTGATGGCAGGATGCTACTCAGGGCTAGGGTCATACCTGCCTGGGCTACAAGATCAGAAAGCTCCTTGATGTCTCTTTTCATGTAGTCCAGGGAGGTACGTCTCAGGTCATTCACACCAACATGGACAATGACTGAGTCATATTTGTACCTGTAGAGTGACCTGAGAGCATGTGTTATGTGGCAGATCCTGGCGCCTGACAGGCAGCTGACAGATCCTGGCGCCTGACAGGCAGCTGACAGTGACTTTCTCCTTGTCTAGCCTGGTGAGTGGAACATCAATGTGCCTGACTATAGAGTCACCTATGACTAGAGTGTTAGTTACGTTGTTATGCCTTATGGGCTGTGGTTTAGTGGCACAGTGAGTTTGTGGGCTATGTGTCATTTGGGTTGTTTTGGGTGGTGGAGGTTGCTTGCGTTTCTGCTTTGGAGGTCCCTGTTGCTTGGGTAGATTTTTTTTAGAGCCTCCATGAATGTAGGTGTGTGTTTTGTGTTTCTATGTGTGTGTCTTGGTGGTATAGGTTTTGAGGGACTATGTGATGAGTGTGGTGTGGTGCAAATGTTTACCTTCTCCTCTTGACTGTCTAGTCCAGTCTTGGGTGAAGAGAGCTTTGCTTCCAGTTTGGTTATATAAGTGCATCTCTCACAGGTTGTAGTGTTGGGTGGTAGGAGGAGAGGGTTTTCTGTGTACATGAGGCAATTGCTGCATTGCCCCAAGATGCCCAGATTCATCAGGTAGACAGGAGAAAACACTGGGAGCTGACCCTTAGACATGCCTGGATAGGTGCTTATTTATTAAGTACTAAAAACTGTTTTCCTCTAGACAAGTGAGGAAAGTTGAGTGTTGTAGTAATTTGTAGATTATTTAGTGCTTATAATGAGTTCTGATCAAGTGCTGAGATCAAAGAAATGATTTGAGTGCTGAAACTAGAAAACTGGCTAGTTCTAAGAAACAAAATTAAGCTAGAAGGCTTCCCTCCAACACAGAAAGGCTGTATGGAGAACATCGATATCTGTGCAGTAACAGAAACCTGGTTTAAGGCTCCCGAGAGCACCCCCGTTCTACCAGGCTATAACTCATACCATACTTTTCAGTCACAGAACCCAGACCAAAACACAAAAGGCAGAGGTGTATCCATATTTGTCAATGATACCCACACCTCCAAGTTAGTGGTGCAGCACAATGCCTCAGAGATCATCCATGTGCAACTAACAATGGGCAAAACTGCAATTCAAATTGTAGCTTGCTACAGATCACCCACCATGACCCAGGACCCCATTCTGCCCTTCTGGATCCACTGAAAAATATGAAGGTCCTACCAAACGCCCTAATATTGGATGATTTCAATTACCCAAACATTAACTGGGCAAACTATTCAAGTACTAACTCCCTTGCCCAATGCTTCCTAAAATCTTTAAACTTGAATGCCTTGGATCAACTGGTCAACATCCCCACCAGAGGTGAAAACATATTGGACCTGTTCATCACCAACAAGGGTGACTGGTGTTCTACAACGGAGGTCAACCCTTTGCTGGTTAGATCAGACCATAGACTAATCACTCTGGATATCCACATTCTGCCCCCACCCCCAATCAAGGAAACCGCTGTGAAAAACTTTTCAAATGCAAACTTCACATTACTTAAGACTGAGGTGGAAAGGTTGACAGCCCCCATGCTAAAGGACTGTCCAAGCTGCTGAATCCCTTACAAAGGCACTTTATGAGCACCTGCAAGAATGCATGGATCGTGCTATCCCAAGCAAAACCAAGACTCACTCCTCCAAGAAAAGAAAACCAGTCTGGTGCACCCCTGCCATAAACAAGCTATACAAAGAAGGAGGAAACTAGTACAGAAAAGAGTAAAATCCCAAGAAGGAAAGAGATCCCTGATCAGTATCAGCAAGAAACTATGATCCCTCATAAAATCATCCAAGGCTAGCTTCAAAAGAAAAATTGCCAAGGACTCCAAAGATAACCACAAAGAATTCTTTAGCTATGTCAAGAACCTTAGCGGAAACTCTCAGATCTGCTCTGAGTTAGTGCAGAATGGCACAAAATACACTGAACTGACTGATATTGCCAACATTCTGGCAGATGGGTTTAGTGCAAATTTCACCCCCGTCTCACCACGTAAAAGGCCCATAACCATACCAGAAGAATGTAGAGCCCCATCAATCACTGACACACAGGTTAAAACAACCCTATCCAAAGCCAAAAACACAGCTTCATTGGGGCCGGACGGTGTCCCAGGCTGTGTATTTCACAAACGCCAAAATGAACTAACCCCTCACTTAAACACACTGTTCAAACTCAGCCTCTCTACAGGCTACATACTCATAGAGTGGTGCACAGCAACAGTTATCCCACTCCACAAAGGTGGAGCCACAACGGACCCCAGGAACTATTGCCCTATTAGCCTGACTAGCCTGGTCTGCAAGGCTATGGAGCGCATCATCATAGAAATCATTAACAGAGACATTGGGAACCTCCAAACATTGGATCCAGTTTGACTTTGTTAAGGGCAGATCATGCCTCCTAAACCTGGTGGACTTCTTTGAGACAGTTACCAAGGCTTTAGATGTGGGAAAGGAGGTCCACACAGCCTACCTAGACCTCGCAAAGGCTTTCGACACCATTCCTCATTCTGGTATTATAGACAAGCTCACCAGCCTGAACATAAACCCCTACGTCACGAGATGGGTTGCCAACTGGCTCACAGATAGAACCCACGTGATGAGAGTTGTAGGCTCTAGGTCCGACTCTAAAACGGTTACAAGTGGCATCCCCCAGTGCTCAGTTCTGGGACCCTTCCTGTTCGGTATATAATTCTCAGAGGTACAGGCAAGCACAGGAGGACTATGGCTGACCAAATTCACAGACGACTACAAACTGGGGGCCATAATTGACTCTCTGGCTGATACAGACATCCTCCAGAAGGGTCTCACTGAGACAGATACCTGGTGTCAAAATCATGGCCTCAAGCTAAATGCCAAAAAGTGCAGTCATCCCCTTTGGAAAAAACAAAGTACCTGCGAACTACCACATATGCAGTAGACCCCTAAATACAGAAAATGATATAAGGGATCTGGGGATCCAAGTAGATAGTAATTTCTCCTTTGATAATCATATTGCCAAGGTGGTTAGAAAATTCTTCTATGTGGCCCACCTAATCAGAAATAGGGTTTGCATCTAGAACAAAAGAGGTTATTGTGCCCCTGTACTCATCACTCATCAGACCCATCATAGAGTTCAATGCCCCATTTGGGATGTAACTTATAAGACACCTGCAACAGCTGGAAAGACCACAGAAGTACCTCACCAAGAGGATTACTGGCCTCAAACAAATGCCCTATGCAGCCCGACTGAAGAAACTCCAGCTGTACTCAGTTGCATACCGCCTACTCAGAGGTGATCTCTGCCTGACATACAAGGCCATGTCCAATCCAGAATTGATGGACATGCTCCACCTAAAAATAAACAAATCCCTGAGAGCCACACGCTTTAGGGATTTAAACCTCACCATAATGATAAATAGGACTTGCTGGAGGGATAGATTCCTACCCCAGAGACTCCCCATGCTTTGGAACAGGATTCCAATCTACATTAGGCAGAGCCCCTCACTAACACTCTTCAAGAGAAACCTTGACGAGTGGATGGGAAACAGAAAATTTACCCCAGGGATCACTGCAGTGGCTCTGCTGGACAGAGGCACAGGGAACTTAACTAAGGGGGTGGCAAAAGTCAACACATTCTGGCTAGGCTTACATATGCCCTTGGGCAGATAGCCTAGTACTTACCTATTTACCTATGAACCTATAGGAGGTTAATAGGCTAATGGCCTTGGGGCCTTTAAAAGTCCAGCCAAGAGTTTATCCCGAAAATGAAACCTCAGTTAGCACCTTTCACCCATGTCAGTGAGGGACACAGGTGGAACCCCTGGAACAAATTTGTAGTTTCCCATCCACTCATCAAGGTTGTGTTTGAAGAGGGTCAGTGAGGTGCTCTGTTTGACATGTATGGAAAGTCTATTCCAGAGACAGGGCAGCATCTGGGAGACAAACCTGTCTTTCCAGCAGGTTTTGTTGATGCCATATATAAGATTCAGGTCTTTTGAGGGGGTAGTGTGTGAGGAGTTAGACTTACAGATATGGAGCATCTCTAGTAGGGCAGGGTCCAATATTGCATTGTAGGTGAGACATATTAACTCTGAGCAATCTGTATAATACCAAATAGAGTGATAGTGATTTGAGCCTGTCTGCATAGGACAGGTGTTGCAGGCCATAGATTCTCTTTGTGAGGTATTTCAGTGGCCTTTCCAGTTGGTACAGATGCTTGGAGAGTTACATCTCAAATGGGGCATTATACTCAATTATTGGTCTAATAAAGGAGGAGTAATAGAGCGGTAATAACTTCCTTTTTTCTGGGTGCAATCCCTTTACTTATGAGATGAACCAAGTAAAAGGCTTTTCTGACCATTGCCACTAGATGATGGTCGAATGTGAGGTTGTTATCAACCTGAGTGCCCAAGTCTCTCAACACAGGTTGTCTTCTTAGGGGGTTGTCGTTGATGTGGTAATCAGTAGGAGTCGTATTTTTACTGAATGGTGTGATGATGCATTTTTGTGCATTCAGCTTGAGGCCATGACTTTGGCACCAGTCATTAGTTGCTGTGGACCTGCTTGCAGTATGTTAATATCATTTATTTATATGTTATTTATGTTATGTATTTATATGTGAGGATTTCCAGAGTAGGGATAATGCCATGATCACACTGATGCATAGTATGGTGGCACACCAAGCATCAGTGGTTGCCTGCATTTGTGCACTAGTTAGTTCTTAGCAGACTCAAGCAGGAGGACAGGCTACTATCTGGACATCCAAAAGGAAAACTAGTTGAGACACACCACAACTATAAGTTGACCATTTATTGAGATGAAATGCAACAAAACAAAAATAACGCATTCCCAGTAAGAGCTTTCACATTCCACATGAATGCTTCATCAGACTGTTAACAGAACACTGAATTAGCCACCTTTTAAATATCTTATCACTATTCTTATACAACCAATCATATATTGGGGCGGATTCATGATGACTTGCACGGAGTCTAAGATTAGAGTAAGACTACATGCAGCCATCATGTCAGACGAGCGATCCAGAAACAGCCTGTATGGGCGTGTAAGAGAGCTCCTAAAATGTCTCTTACACAGAGAGGGCTGGGATATGCAAATTACCTCACTTGCAGCCGAAAGGCATGCAAATGAGGTAAATTTGCGATCCAGGAAGCACAAACCTGTCCGAGTAGGAGCCATGTTAGTTGCAGAAATGTACTCAGTTGACAACTGAGTACCGTTCTACAAATAGCACAATGGAGCCTTGTCAGCTCCAAATAAAGGTTGCATATGGTTGAGGAAGCATGCCAATGGCCAAATATATGGCCATTGGAAATGTTCCCAGATGCAAAATTAAAATAAAAATACTTTTTTTTCCCGGCGATTTCCAATGTTTAAGCATAGCGCAGCGCCGCGCAAACGGGCTGCACCACAAAAACCAGAAAAATAAAAATTAAAACCCACAAACGTGGAATATATGAAAATTGTTAAATTACAATGTAAGGGAATAGCAGGCTGAAGACAACATGGCCACAGAGTAGGGGTTGCTAAGGGGAGAAGCCCAGTCTAAGACATGTAACCAAGCATTAGTAGACAATCCTATGTAAATGCGTGTTAGGATAGTGAATCACACTTTTACATAGCACATGAGCACAGTCAGTGGAGTGTAGGAGTAGGATATGGGTAGTAACAGAGTAGGAGATAGGTGACATGTATGAAAGTAGTGGAGTAGTGCAGAGTGTCATGTGTTAGCTGTCAGTTAGACATCATGGAAAGAGGTGTGTCAACAGGTAAGCCAATGGAAAGCCAAGAAACGCAAGGTGTATACTGTGGATAACACCAAAGTTTCTTGCTGAGTGGGTATGCGTGCATGTGTGCGCCCATAAACACAGACAGAGTGCATGTGTGGAAGCATGAGTGCATGTGTTTAACCCCGAGTAAGCATGTATAGGGCTGTTTAAAGACCTGTAAGCGCATATGTGCTGGTGTGCATGCGTTTTCACCCAAATAAGCAAGTTTTAGTCCGTCTAAGCATGTGTACGCACGTGTGAGCTGGTGTGCGAGTGTCTGTGCTTGTGTGCGCAGTGCTGCCCCCGAGGAAACAGAAAGGAAAAAGGAAGCACAACAAATAGTAGGATGCTACCAGGGAGTACTAGCAGAGCTAGCAGGTGAAAACAATCAGAATCAGGTAATTACACAGGCAGTACACTAGCCCAGCCCAGCCCAGCACTCAAAACTCTACAAACAACATTCCATCATGTTTTTCTCAGAGACACTGCAACACTGCAGTATACTAAGAGAAGTGAAAACTAAAAAAGCTTTACTGAGACAAAAAATATGTTAGGGGCTGCCATTGCTGTTATAAGGCGACATATGCAACATGCTGAGGGTGGTGACAATGCAAATGCTGCCGGAAAACACACAGTGAGGAGACGGAGAAGAGTGTACAGGCCCAGGGTCACCTACCAGGGGTTACATGAGCTGGAGATAGTGGAGTGCTATAGAGTGGACATAGACCTCCTGCAGCAAATTGTTGAGCTGTGCAGGCCATGCCTCACAAACAGAACCAACAGAGGGGAACTCATCCCAGTGGAAACCAAGGTATGTGTTGGCCGAAGAATACTAGCAACAGGTACCTTCCAGAGACCAACTGGTGATATGATGGGGATATCACAGGCATCAGCATCCAGGGTACTGCACCAGTTCCTGGATGCCATGTCAGCACATGTCGGTGATCATGTATATTTCCCCAATTCCCGTGAGGTATTGGCCAGCAATATGCGTCTCTTCCAGCAAATAGCAGAATACCCTAAGGTAGTGGGTGCAATAGACTGCACGCATATATGCATCAAAGCACCAGCCGGTGAGCGGGGTAGGGCCTACATTAACCGCAAGGGCTTCCTCTCCATCAACTGCCAGGTTGTGTGTGATGCCCAGGGCATAATAATGAATGTGTGTGCTGGCTGCCCTGGAAGCTACCATGATTCCCATATCTGGCATCTGACGCAGCTGTACCAGACATTTGCCAATGGGGACATCCCACATTGTCACCTAGTGGGGGATGCTGGCTATGCACTGGAGCCATGGCTGATGACACCCATCAGAAATGCACACACACCTGAACAGGAATGCCATATTGAGGCACACGCACAAACACGAAATGTAATTGAGCGTGTGTTTGGGCTGCTCAAGTCACAGTTCCGGTGCCTGGACACATCTGGTGGAGCTTTGCAGTACTCACCAACTACATGTACCCAAATTGTCATGGTATGTGCTATGCTACATAATATGATCCTGCGAAAACAGCTGCAGCAGGACCAGCATAGGCCTGGGCCAGACAGCCCCACACCATTGCCAAGGCCGTCACAAGCAGAGCGTGACTCAGAGGAGGAACAACCTGAGCCTGCCCCAGTAGGCAGAAGGAGGCGTGTCCAGTATACCTTGGCCTTGGCAAGGAGGCAATGCATAGCACATACACTGGCTCAGTAGGAACCCTGGAAATGATACCTCTCTCTGACTCCCACATATAGTGAAAGGGATGCCTAAGTTGACACAACCTGCTTTCAGACATGCATAGGGAGTGTAGTATGTGCATCCGACATAGGCAGCCCTGCAGCACCACCTGAGGCATGATTGCCATGTGTTAATCAATGTAAGGTAGTGCTAAACAACATTTACCACCATGTAGTATATGCAAACTTGATGACCTTGAGTATCATCCTACCCTCACCAAGCATGATGTCACAATATGAAGACAAGATGATCAATTGCAACAATTGGCTTACGTATTAGTGTCAGTCAAAGGGGATCCAATGCCTGTCAGCCTGGGATGACATGCTCAACAAGACATGATGCTTCACTAGGGACGGCTTTCACCTGTCACCCCTGGCCTTTCCTCCATAGGTATCACAAGGGATAAGAAACTAGAAGTAATGCTACTCAACGCCAGAAGTCTAAGCCACAAGATGCACGCACTCCAAACTCTCCTCAGCATGGAGAATGTTCATATCTGTGCAGTAACAGAAACCTGGTTCAAGGCTCCCAAGAGCACCCTAGCACTAACAGGTTACACCTCATACCATGCTTTACAGCCCCAAAACATGGAACAAACTACAAAAGGAGGGTGAGTATCAATATTTGTCAAAGATACCCACACCTCCAGGTTGGTGGC
Source organism: Protopterus annectens (assembly GCF_019279795.1). Lineage (NCBI taxonomy): Eukaryota > Metazoa > Chordata > Ceratodontiformes > Protopteridae > Protopterus > Protopterus annectens. The sequence goes on from NC_056731.1 coordinate 157,404,944, forward strand.
ACAGCATGAAGCATCAGAGACTATCCATGTGCAACTAACAGTGGGTAAAACCACCTTCCAGTCCATAGCCTGCTACAGACCACCCTCTTAAACCCAGGAACCACACTTGGCCGACTTGCGAACACATGAAAATATGAAGGTCTCCCCAAACACCATAATATTGGGCGACTTCAACTATGCCCAAGACCAGAAGTGTATCCCTCACTGGTAAGATCAGACCATAGAGTAATCTCACTGGATATTCACATCCCGACCCCAGCCCATGCCCAGAAAACCACAGTGAAAAACTTTTCTCTAAAGCAAATTTCACACTCCTCAAAACCGAGATGGAATCCTTCACAGCCCCTGTGCCTGTGGAAAATACAGCCCAGACCTCAGAACCCTTTATAAATGCATTCTATGAACACCTGCCATAACCAAACCATAGAATACAAGGTGGAAGCTACTATATGATAGAGCAAAATCCCAAAAAGGGAAGGCATCTCCGATCAGTATTATTAAAAAACTACGGCCACACATAAAATCGTCTAAGACCAGCTTTGAGATAAAAATTGTACAGGACACTAAGGATAATCACAAGGCTTTCTTTAGTTATGGTAGGAACCTGGGTGGGAATTCCCAGATATGCTCAGAATTAGTCCAAAATGACAAACAATACACCAAACCCACAGACATTGCCAACATCCGAGCTGACAGGTTTGGTGTAAACTCCCCCCCCTCCCCACCAAAAGGGCAAATATCTATCCCAGCAGAGTGCTGGCCCCCTGACATCTCAGATGCTCAGGTAACAGCCAGCCTCTCCAAAGCAAAACACACAGCATCAATGGAACCAGACGATGTCCTGGGCTGTGTCCAACATGAACCCCAAGAAGAATTGAACAGAAACATAAAACTACTGTTCAATCTCAGCCTTACCACAGGATATGTACCCAAAGAGCAGTGTACAGCAACAGTGGTCCCTCTCCACAAAGGTGGTGCCTCAATGGATACTGCAAACTATCACCCCAGAAGCCTGACTAGCTTGGTCTGCAAAGCTATGGAAAGGATCATCATGGACCTCAGAAATAAAGATATTGGGGACCTACAGACACTGGATCCTACCCAGTTTGGCTTTGTTAAGGGCAGATCCTGCCTCTTAAACCTGGTTGAGTCATTTGAAACAGTCACCAATGCCATTGACGAGGGGAAGGTGGTCCACACAGCCTACCTGGACCTCGCAAAAGTCTTCCATACAATACCCCCACTTGGTCATTATAGATAAGCTCACCAGCTTCAATATAAACCCCTATGTCACTAGATGGGTTGCAAACTGGTTCAAGGACAGAACCCACATGGTCAGAAATGCTGGAGCCATGTCAGACTCCAAACCAGCTACAAGTGGCATCCCACAAGGCTCAGTCCTGGGACCTCCCTTGTTTGGTATATATTTCTCGGAGGTACAGGCCAACACACAAGGACTGTGGCTGAACAAGTTTGCAGATGACTGCAAACTGGGTGCCGTAATCAACCCTCCAGCTGAGACAAGCATCTTACAAAAGGGCCTCATAGAAACAGACAACTGGTGCCAGAGCCATGTCCTCAAGCTAAATGCAAAAAAGTGTATAGTCATCCCCTTTGGCAAAAACTAAGTGCCCACAAATTACCACATAGGTGGTAACCCATTAAGTACTTTAGAAGTGATAAGGGACCTGGGGACCCAAGTTGATAGCAATCTCTTATTCGACAACCACGTGGCCAAAGTGGTTAGAAAAACATTTCATATAGCCCACCTAATCATGAAGGTATTCACATCTAGATCAGGGGAGGTCATCGTGCCTCTTGACTTATCCCTCATCAGGCCCATAATTGAGTACAATGCCCCTTGTGGGATGTACCTTATCAGACACCTGCAGCAACTGGAAAGACCCCAAAAGTAACTCACCAGGAGGATCAAAGGGCTCAAACAGATGCCATTTGCTGCCCAGTTAAAGAAACTGCAACTCCACTCAGTGGCATACCGCCTGCCCATAGGCGATCTGTGCCTGATGTATAAAGCCATGTCCAACCTGGAATCAATGGACATGCTGCACCTCGGTAAATCCGAATCCCATCAAGCTACACGCTCAAGAGACCTGAACCTCAGAACTGAAATAAATAGGACATGCTGGAGTGACAGATTCATAACCCAGAGGCTCCCTCCACTCTTGAGTAAACTCCCACTCCAGGTTAGCCAGAGTCCCTCATTGACTCACTTCAAGAGGAATCTTGATGAGTGGATGGGAGATTGTAGGTTTACCTTGGGTATCACTTCTATGCCACTGTTAGACAGAGGCACAGTATACTAACCTTGAAAAATGTCATGGCAAACTCCAGGTAAAATGTGTGTTGAAAGCCAAACACACTCTGGCTAGGATTATAAATGCCCTAGGGCAGATAGCCTAGTATGAACCTATGAACAGAATCACACACACCAACTAGTACAACTGTGGTCAATGTGGAGTAATGTTTGGCAATGTCCACTCAAGTTGGTGAATACACAGCAATGTTGGACAAGCCTGGTTTAAGTAGGCCATAGCTGAACAAAATGCAACATGCTCATATTTGCCCAACTGGCCCTTAACCAGTCTGAATATTTGAAGCAGTGATGGGACTCAAATCCAGGATACTGCGCACCATAGTGAAAGTAATGAACCACTACACCATGACAGTATTGCAGTGTTCAGCCAGTATGAAAGAATGTTGACAAGTCTTTGCAAACTATCCCATGGAAACCCTGCAGGCACAGCATAATCCCTGTTGAGTTATGACACAAAGGAGTCTGGCAGTAAGAACACAACATGACTTCCAACACACACAGTATAAATGTCAGTATTGGTCATGTTCACACACAACCACAAATGTAGTGGACTTCAGATCACAACATATGGAAAGGTCACACTGGGCATGCTCACACACTTGGATACATGAGACATATGTCAGGCAACAAACCATGGAAAGCCTGAACTGGGCATGCTCACACACTCAGGCCATGTCTGATTATAGCAGTCAGCCACACATATCTGGCAGTTGTATGTGTTAAGCCAGGAACCTCCCATGATCCAGCAATCTGCCCTGTGCACACAGTTAAGTGACAGCAGACACATATATTAATATACTGGAACCCTGTCATGATGAAACATGTTCCGCAAATACACAAGTTGTTCATAGAAACTGGGAAAGCTATGGCAATAACGACCTGCAAACAATATCAGCAACAAATATTGTGCATCCCGAACATAAACATAGGTGCAGAGGTCGATACTAGGCTGTCTGCCCTAGGGAATTCATAAGCCTAGCCAGAGTGTATTTGGCGTCTGCCTCCCCAGTAGAGTAGCCTACTGTGCCTCTGTAAAGTGGGTCACAGAAGGCACCCTTTAAGGCTAGTTTGCTGTGCCTCTGTCAAGCAGGGACACAGTCGAGATCCCAGGGGTGAATTGGCAATTTCCCATCCATGCAGCTGGATTTTGCTGGAAGAGGATTGGCGAGGGGCTATGTCTAACTTTAATTGGGATTCAATTCCAGAGTGAGGGGAGCCTCTGGGAAATGAATCTGTCCCTGCAGCATGTCATATTTAGTTTTGTGCTGTGGTTTAAGTCCCTGGAGTGTGTAGCTCTAAGGGTCTTGGATGTTATGAGGTGGAGCATGTCCATTACTTCTGGGTTTGACATGGCTGTGTACAGCAGGCATAGATTGCCTCTGAGTAGGCATTAAGCAACTGAGTAGAGCTGGAGATCCTTTAGTTGAGCTGCATAGGACATCTGTGTGTAGCCCATGATCCTCTTGGGGAGGTACTGTTGTGGTCTCTGTAGTTGCTGCAGGTGTTGGGTAAGGTACACCCAAAAAGGGGCATTGTACTCAAACATGGGCCTGATGAGTGACTAGTAGAGGGCCACAATGACTTCCCATGATCTACATGCAAACCCCCATGTGATAAGGAGGGCTATATAAAGGTCTTTGCAATGACTCTGTCAATGTGATTAGCAAAGGAGAGGTTACGATCTATGTTGGTCCCCAAATCTGTAAATACGTCTTCTGTACTTAATGGATTACCACTTATGTGGTAATTTGTGTGCACCTTGTTTTCCCCAAAGGGGATGACTATGCATGTCTTAGCATGTAGCACGAGGCCATGGCTCTGGCAACAAGCATCCATCTCTGTGAGACCCTTATGGAGGAAGCATGTGTCAGCTGCAGTGTCGCTTATGGCCCCCAGTTAGCAGTCATCTGTGAAGTTTGTTAGACATAATCCTCCATGTTAGTCTGAACCTCAGAGAAGTACATACTGAACAAGACAGGTCCCAGAACTGAGCCCAGTGGGACACTAGTTGTAACTGGTCTGGAAATGGACATGGCACCTGCAACTCTGACCATGTGGGTTCCATCCCTGAGGCAGATAGCAACACATCTAGTGATATAGGGGTTGATATTTAAGCTGGTAAGCATATGTATGATGCCTGAGTAATGTATTGTGTTGCAGGCTTCTGCAAGGTACAGGTAGACTGTGTGAATTACCTTGCTCTCATCCATGGCTTCAGTAACCGTTTCAAAGATATGAACTATGCGTAAGAGGCAAGATCTGCCCTTAACAAAGCCGAATTGTGTATGATCCACTGTCTGGAGGCTCACAATGTTTTTGATTATGACTTCCATGATAATACGCTCCATAGCTTTTTCTACCACACTAGTCAGGCTTATGGGGTGATAGTTCCTGTGGTCCATTGTGGCACCACCTTTGTGGAGTGGGACCACTTTATCTCTATGCCATTCTTAGGGTACATATCCTGTAGTAAGGCTAAGTTGGCACAGTGACTTAATGTGAGTGTTCAGTTCTACTCAGAGCTCATGTAGGACACAGCCTGGGATACCGTCTGGTCCCATACATATGCTGTGTTATTTGCTGTGGAGAGGGCACCTTTCACCTGTGCATCTGTGATGTCAGGGAGGTTACATTCATTTGGGATGGGCATCTGTACCTTTGGGGGGTAAGGGGGGGGGTGTTTGTGCAGACTCTATCTGCCAGGGTGTTGGCTATGTCCGTAAGCTTGGCATATTTTGTGCTGTTATGCAACAATTCAGAGCATATCTGGGGGTTTCCACTCATATTCCTGACATAACTAAAGGAGGGCTTGTGATTATCTGTAGTGTCTGGTCAAGTTCACTGTCAAAACTTGCAAGTGATGATTATATGAGGGATTGAAGTGTCTTGCCAATACTGTTCAGAGATGTCATCCCTCTGTGGGATATTGCTCTGTTATGTCATAGCTTTCTCCTGCTGTTGTACAGCTTATATATGGCCGGGGTCAACCAGACAGGTCTCCTGTTTTGGAGGAGTCTTGGTTTTATTTGGGATAGCATGAGCAATGCATACCTGCAGGTGCTCATAGAATGCATTTGTAAAGGATTCTGCAGATTGGGCTGTATTATCCTCCAGCACAGGGCCTTTGAAGTATTCCACCCCAGTCTTCACAAGTGCAAAGTCTGCTTTTGAGAAACTCTTTACAGTGATTTCCTTAGCTGGGGGTGGGGACGGAATATGGATGTCCAGGGAAAGTTGTTTATGGTCTGATCTTAACAATGAGGGGTCTACCTCTGGTGTGGAACATAGAGTCCCCATGTTGGTGATGATCAGGTCCAATATGTATCCCCCCTTGTGGCTGTGGTGACTGGCTGTGCCATAGCACATGGATTCACAAATTGTAGTGGCTGTAGGATGATGTTGCTGAGGCCTGAGTAGTATTCCCAGTCAATATTCGTGTACCGGAAGTCAACCACTAGAATGGTGTGTGTGAAGACCTTCCTATCCTACACTGTTCCCAGGAAAACCGAGTGCAGTTTCTGGGTATGGGGGGGTTCTGAACTACACACCAAACCAAAAGGTAGTTTTGCACAATGATAGTTGTATATGTATGGCCTGTCATGCTTAGTGCAGTGGTACCATCCCAGAGGTGTGTGTATCTGTGATGTATATGGATACACCCCCCTAGTTGTGTTGTGTGTTACAAGTCCTGTGGTCACGAAGCATGGTATAAAACATAACCTGGCAGTGCCAGTGTGCATATGTGACTCTGAACTAGGCGTCTGTTAATGCACAGATACTGTTATCCCCCATACTGAGGGATAGAAAAAGATGTACATTCCTCTTTGGAAAGACTGATGATGTCAGCACCCTATAAATACAGCAGGAGAAGGGAAATCATCCAGTGTGTATGTATGCAATTCTCTTTGAAAGGAATGGCCTTTTTGAACACTGGGATAACACACTAAAAGATGTACATTCCTCTTTGGAAAGACTGATGATGTCAGCACCCTATAAATAGAGCAGGAGCAAGGAAGTCATCCAGTAATGTGAATAGTGCGTTGCACTACTGCGTCTCTCTCAAATATCATAACATAGGTAGGGGTTTGAATCCTGCAAATGCTGTGTGTGTGTCTGGGGGGGCAGGGGAGTGTGTATGCATGCGATTCTCTTTGAAAGGAATGGTGTTTTGGAAGACTGGGATAACACACTAAAAGATGTACATTCCTCCTTGGAAAGACTGATGATGTCAGCACCCTATAAATACAGCAGGAAAAAGGAAATCATCCAGTAATGCGAATAACATGCTGTGCTAGTGTATCTCTCTCAAGTATCATAACATAGTTAGGTAGGGGTTTGAATCCTACTAATGCCATGTGCATGCTTTTCACACAGTTTGTCAATGTGTTGTGTGTTTTGCTTTTATTATTGTATGACATATTATCATAACAGTAATTTCAATGCACACATCAGGTATGTGTGTGCCACATACATATATGTACCTGTGACCTCTAATAGTTCCTATGTGTGAAGCCTGCCTTATACGAATACAGTTGTTACCTTTGCCAGCATGTGCTGCAGCTTCCCAGACCTTAGGCCATACATGTATGTTGGTGACAATGCAGGCTACTGCAGTGATCTGTGTCCTAGGCCAACTATGTGACACACACCCATGAAAGCTTTGATAGATTAATGTGGGTGAGGGTTCATGTCTGGAGTATATGTCAGACATGTTAAAACACAGTAAAGTCTGTGAGTGATGGACATCCAGTGTAGGTGTATGGCAACTGTTGCCGATATGCATACAGACACCTTTTTGCTTAGGTGATACACCAAGGGACTGCAGAATACCTTTGGAAATGTGAATATCACAGGATAGACAAGATAACACTTGTCCACATGTACGCACCATTACCTGTTCTACATGATGGGTGCTACCACCTACATGGTACTGTTGGAATACTATGTTAAGTACATGCCGATAACAATGCTACAGTTGCGTTACAGCAATGCAGCATGGCTTGGACAACAGGTATCTGTCTGTATGATACCCTTGTGGCGGTTAGGTGTGTCATGTGTAGAATGCATTGTAGGCCACTGTATGCATTTGCAGTCGCGGATGGACATATCCGTAGTGTGTTGGCATGTACGTGAGACTGCTATATGCCAAAGAGTATTGTTCCCAGGGATGTGTGGGGCTCAGTAAGAATGGCTACTGGTATAGTGTAGTACTGCAGGGATATCACTGACACAGGATATCCTACATCTGTGTATCAGTTGAGGAGACACCATGTAATGACCACTGAATGTCAGGCTATGTAGGTTGTGTATACCACCAGAATGCAGACCATTGACATTTGGAAACTGTATCACCCACAGCATACTGTCAAACCATGTCATACATACATGTGACCCCAGGTGAAACATATGTGTAGTACAACGCAAAGTGGCCACCAATAAGAACTACAGTGTATGAATACTGTGTCACATGGTGCATGTCACCCTTCCCATGTGTGCACTAAGCATCTACATGCAGGGAATGCAACTCCACCTTGTTCACAAATGTACACCTGCAACTCTGTGCTGCAAACAGCACACATGTACTGTCCACTCCCCAACACATGCAGGCACAGGTACACACAACAGCCATGTGGCACATGTGCAGACAGTACACTTTGGGAATTAACACTGGTGTATACAAAACTACAATGACAATCATAGTGTTAATGCATCATGCATGCTCGGATATACCCACAATGATATCATTACACTGTACTGTTAACAACATGATAATATTACTACAGTGCTATGTAGTCACCCTGTGTATCAGCACCATGCTATCCTGTTCCTGCATCAATGTTACAGATGGCAGGAGGTGGCACAGTTTCATCATATGCACAGGGTGTGTACTTGGTTTGCCAGATTCTGCCATTGACACATCCAATCGACATGTATGTGTGTGTGTGTTATTGAGGGACAACAGTACAACATGGGGCAATATTGATGCGATATGTGTGTGTGTATGTGTTAGCCCTAGGTGTTAGCATTATGTGTGTGTGTGTATGCATGCACACAGTTCCATCATGTGGCTGCCACATACGGGTGTTTCTGGACAGCCACAGACTGTACCTGCCAGGTCATACAGATCACTGTCTCTGGCCACGGACATTGTACCTGTGTCTGGCAGGGGTGCTACAGACAGTATCAGGTACTAAGCCAGACTGGGAACTGTCATCAGAGGCAGTGGGTTGTTGACTGGACACATGTCCATGCTGGGACTGGACAGAGCCATGTGCACGTGGTCTTCTAGGACGGTCTAATGACAGCACAGACCCAGCATTGCTGGGGCTGGTACTGGCACTATGAGAGCGGCTGCGGGTTTGTTGTCATCCGCGACGACTGCCAGCTGATGATGTTGCTGGCATACGTCCACATCGACGTCTCGACCATTCTGCACTGTTCTGGCTCATGGACATGTAGTTGTGGAAGAGATCTAATATGCCCCCCCAACGTCTATCAATGACCTTGCTGATATTATGGATGGCAGCCGCAATGTCACACATAGTGTCATTCATAGTGGTGCAATGTGCTCTAAGCTCCCTCAGACCCTGTCTGGTGTACCATTCCATATGTGCCTGTGCCTGCATTACAGCCCGGAACATAGCTGAGGTTGAAAGACCTCTGTGGGCACGTCTGACAGGGGCAGTACGACCACGGATGCTCCCACGAGAACCCCTGGACATCTGCCTGTGTGGTACCATGTCAGGAATTTGGCCATAGCTGCTGTGAGGGGATACATTTGCCAGTGATACCACACTACCCTGGTCAATGCCCACTGTATGCTGTCCCTCAGCTAAGGACATTGATGATACTGGATGTATTGGCAGGATGACTGTGCGCATTGATGGAGTTGACTGCTGTGTAGTGTCGATTGGCTGACCAACGACAGACCCTGTCACACCTCCCTGTGCCATTGCACATGTATCATCATTAACACTATCCCCAGCAGTGGCTTCAGATTCCCTGCTGCACTCCACCAGAGCAACATCAGAACCTGTGAGAGGAAGACAGGAAACACGATTTACAAATGTGTACATGATGTTAGCACACAGGTACACAGGCACACAGGCACACAGGCACACATGCACACTCCTCAGTCCAGCAGATACAAACACACACACACCTGCAATCCAACAGATACACAATACTGTTTGAGGGTGGGCGACAGTATCACAAGGAAAAACATCACTGCACACGTGTCAGCATGCAGATTATGTGTTGCACAGGAACATGCAGTGCAAGTGTAGACAGCCCTTGTTAATAACAGTATACGTGTACTTGATGCTTTTGTGTAGTTGTTCAGTGATTGTCTCCACCCTGGGACACAATGTGTACAAGGACAGAACAATGTTGTGCAAGTGTTACAAGCTGTGGGTACATATATTTGCACACACACACACACACACACACACACACACA